>NW_010358631.1:26253-64618 GCF_000414095.1 Morus notabilis | reverse complement strand
GATTTGTGTCTTTTGATTTACTCGGTGCGGATTCTGAGATCCTGAATCCTATTCTTTGTATTTTGGAGACATGATGAAGTAGGTAGCCGGGAATGTTATTACACGAGATGGAATCTATTCCTTCTTAAGAAAGAAGTAGATAAATAATTCTCTTGAGGGTTGATTCTGTACTTGGACCAGTAGGAGCTCCGATTCATGAATGTGTTTTATGAATCACTGTCCATTCGAGAATCAATGGTACTCAAGGATAAAGAAGTAATTAGAGAGGTTAAAGGATTTTACCTTGCTCTAATTATGAATTATTTATGGAGGATTGATCTATATGCAATGATTATATCGAATGGACACTTCACAGTTTAGAAGTAATTTATATCTATAATTTCGAGAGTGCAATTCCAAGTTTATAGTGGAGTAACTATTGAAATTAATAGAATTAATTAATTAATTAAAGTGTTTAATTAATTATTAATTTTATTGGAGCTCGGGATTATAGGTCCATTAGTCCCCGCGTCGTCCTAGTAATTTTACCAGACACAAAGGACAAAATAGGAATTTTAGAATTACAGAATTCTAAAAAATTAAACACTCAAAAATAATTAATTGAGAATTAATTATTATTTAAATGATGTGATTATTTAAAATTGAATTTGAACACATCTAGATTTATCCATTTAAACTTATTTGATAAGTTGTTCAATTTAGAATTCAAATTAATTTAAGTTTGACTTAAATTGGAATTTGAATTTGAGATAAAATTAGACTACAGGATAAAGGATTATTTTTCTCTTCCTTCCTTATCTGATATTGGCGCCTACACAGGGATAAAAATCCCCTTAGGGTTGGCCGTCCATAAGAAGAAAATGAGAGTGGAGAATTTTGGTTCGAAATTCAAAATTGGAGATAGAGATTTGATTCATTCTAGAAGTTTGACTTCTACTCTATGAATAAGAGAATAGTAGAAAATTGTGGATACAATATTTGAGACAATTTTCGGAATGAATTTTTGCCCCATAGAATGAAGGAAAAATTTTTCTCCAAAAATTCCGCATCGTGCATGCGTTGGTGTTTGTGGAAATTCAAGTGTTTATTGTAACCCGTTTTGTCTCATGTGTGCCCACACACACGTCTTCGTAGATTCTAGGAATTGACGTGGAAGACATTGGTTTTCTAAACACAAAGCTTTGGAGTAAGGATTGTTCGAGGTCAAAGAACTCAAGTTATCATCCGAGTCGACCTCCAGGTATTTTTCCTAATTGAGTTATTAATATATGAATTAATGAGATTAATTTATTCATGCATAAATTCATATAATCTATAGAGTATCTCAAAGGTTTTATGAAAATTTTTGTTATACACGATTCGCCTCCCCTGCGCCACGCTTCCGCATCCAGATTCGATTCGGAGACCAACAAAATATACATTTTTATTTATGTTTTGCAATCTAAAATTAATATATAATTTTTAGGAATTAATGCAACAAGCGCACCATTTTTTATGAATATTCTATTTTTTATGATTTTATTTATTTTTCATCTTTAAAAACTAAAATAAAATAAAATTGAAGTCAAACAATTATGAAATTTTGAGACACGATCCTTACATTTTTCTGGGCATGCCTGCCAAAAATTGCCCCAAAAAATTACAAAAAATATAAAACACTGTGAAAAAGCCATCAGCCCGTGTAATGGGCCGCCCAGGGACCTGGATAGGTTAAAAATTAATTTTTCTATTAATTTCTTGCATTCTAAAATTAATATACAATTTTTATGAATTAATGCGACAAACGGCACCATTTTCTGATGAATATTCTACTTTTATGATTTTTGTTATTTTTCATCTTTAAAAAATGAAATAAAATAAAATTAACATCAAACAATTATGAAATTTTGCAGACACGATTGTTACATTTTTCTGGGCATGGCTACAACAAATGGCCTCAAAAAATGAAAAAAAAAATAAAATGTTGTTAAGAAGTCCCCGGCCCGTGTAATGGGCCGCCCAAGGGCCGGGATGGGTCAAAAATTTATATTTTTATTTATGTTGTGCTCTCTAAAATTAATATACGACTTTTAGGAATTAATACAATACGCAGCAATATTTTTTGATGAATATTCTATTTTCTATGATTTTCTATATTTTTTGTCTTTGAAAAATAAAATAAAATAAAATTGACGTCGAACAATTATGAAATTTTGCAGACACAATCGTTCCATTTTTCTGGCCATGCCTACAAAAAATGGCCTCAAAAAATGACAAGAAAAGTAAAATGATGTTAAAAAGTGCCCAACCCGCATAGTGGAGTGCCCAGGGGCCGGGATGGGTCACGAATTTACATATTTATTTATGTTTTGCATTCTAAAATTAATATACAATTTTTAGGATTTAATGCAACAAACGACACCCTTTTTTATGAATATTCTAATATTTATGATTTTCTATATTTTTTGTCTTTGAAAATAAAATAAAAGAAAATTCACATCGAACAATTATAAAATTTTGCAGACACGATCATTACATTTTTCTGGGCATGCCTGCAAAAAATTGACTCAAAAAATGACAAAAAAAAAAGTAAAACGCTATCACAAGGCCCCAGCCCCGCGTAGTGGGGCCCGCAGGGGCTGAGATGGGTCAAAAATTTATATTTATATTTATGTTTTGTGTTCTAAAATTAATATACGATTTTTAGGAATTAATGCAACAAGCGGCACTATTTTTTTATGAATATTCTAGTTTTTATGATTTGCTTTATTTTTTAGCTTTAAAAACTAAACTAAAATAAAATTGACGTCACACAATTATGAAATTTTACAAACACGATCCTTACATTTTTATGGGCATGCTTGCAAAAAAATGGCCTCAAAAAATGACAAAAAAGAGAAACACTGTTAAAAAACCTCCAGCCCCCGTAGTGGCGCGCCCAGGGACCGGGATGGGTCAAAAATTAGATTTTTATTTATGCTTTGCATTCTAAAATTAATATACGAGCTTTAGGAATTAATACAACAAGCGGCACCATTTTTTATGATTTTCTTTATTTTTTATCTTTAAACACTAAAATAAAATAAAATTGACGTCACACAATTATGAAATTTTACAGACACGATCCTTACATTTTTATGGGCATGCTTGCAAAAAATGGCCTCAAAAAATGACCAAAAAAAAGTTAAACACTATTAAAAAATCTCCGGCCCCCGTAGTGGGGTGTCTAGAGACCGGGATGGGTCAAAAATTTAGATTTTTATTTATAATTTGCATTCTAAAATTAATATACGAGTTTTAGGAATTAATACAACAAGTGGCACCATCTTTTGATGAATATTCTATTTTTTTATGATTTTCTTTATTTTTCATCTTTAAAAACTAAAATAAAATAAAATTGAAGTCACAAAATTACGAAATTTTAAAGACATGATCCTTACATATTTTTAGGCATGCTTGCAAAAACTGGCCTAAAAAATGACAAAAAAAGTAAAACGTTGTTAAAAAGCCCCCGGCCCACGTAGTCGGGCCCCCAGCTGCCAAGATGGGTCAAAAATTTACGTTTTTATATATTTTTTGTATTCCAAAATTAATATGTGAGCTTTAAGAATTAATGCAACAAGCGGCACCATTTTTTGATGAATATTCTATTTTTTATGATTTTCTTTATTTTTCATTTTTAAAAAATAAAATAAAATAAAGTTGACGTCAAACAATTATAAAATTTTGGACACACGGACCTTATATTATTCTAGGCATGCCTACAAAAAATCACATCAAAAAATGACAGATAAAGTAAAACACTGTCAAAAAACCCCCGACCCACGTAGTGGGGGGCCCAGGGGCCGGGATGGGTCAAAAATTTATATTTTTATTTAAGTTTTGTATTCTAAAATTAATATAAGATTTTTAGGAATTATCGCAATTAGCGGCACCATTTTTTTTATGAATATTCTATTTTTTTTTATTTTCTTTAGTTTTCATCTTTAAAAAATAAAATAAAACAAAATTGATGTCAAACAATTATGAAATTTTGCAGACATGATCGTTACATTATTCTGGGGATGCCTACAAAAAATTGGCCAGAAAAAGGATAAAAAAAAAAAGTAAAACGATGTTAAAAATCCCCCGGTCCGCGTACTGGGTGCCCAGGGGCCAGGGTGGGTCAAAAGTTTACATTTTTATTTACATTTTGCATTCTAAAATTAATATACAATTTTTAGGACTTAATGCAGCAAGCAGCACAATTTTTTGACGACTATTCTATTTTTTTATGATTTTCTTATTTTTCTTATTTGAAAAATAAAATAAAATTGACGTCAAACAATTATGAAATTTTGAAGACACGATACCTACATTTTTCTGGGTATACCTACAAAAAATGACAAAAGAAAGTAAAAACACTGTCAAAAAGCCCCCGCCCCGCATAGTGGGGCGTCCAGGGGCCGGGATCGGTCAAAAATTTACATTTTTATTTATGTTTTGCATTCTAAAATTAATATACCATTTTTAGGAATTAATGCAACAAGCACCACCATTTTTTGTCGAATATTCTATTTTTTATGATTTTCCTTATTTTTCTTATTTAAAAAATAAAATAAAATAAAATTGACGTCAATTAATTATGAAATTTTGTAGGCACGAGCACTATATTTTTATGGGCTTTCCTGCAAAAAATGGCAACAAAATGTAGAACGCTGTCAAAAAGCCCCCGCCCCGCGTAGTGGGGCGTCCAGGGGCCGGGATCGGTCAAAATTTACATTTTTATTTATGTTTTGCATTCTAAAATTAATATATGATTTTTATGAATTAATGCAACAAACGAAACCATTTTTTGATGAATATTCTATATTTTACGATTTTTTTTTATTTTTCATCTTTAAAATATAAAATAAAATAAAATTTAAGTCAAAGAATTATGAAACTTTTTAGACAGGATCCTTACATTTTTCTAGGCATGCCTGCAAAAAAAAAATAGCGTCAAAAATTGACAAAAAAAAAAATAAAACGCTTTCAAAAAGCCACGGCCAGCGTAGTGGGGCGCCCAGGGGTCCTGATCGATTCAAAATTTACATTTTTATTTATGTTTTACATTCTAAAATTAATATACAATTTTTAGGAATTAATGTAAAAAGTGACACCATGCTTGCATTTGTTTCGGCATGCCTACAAAAAGAAGGCCTCAAACAATGACAAAAAAGGGTAAAACGCTGTCAAAAAGCCCCCAACCCGCGTAGTGGGGCGCCCAAGACCCGGGATGGGACAAAAATTTACATTTTTTTATGTTTCGCATTCTAAAATTTATATACAATTTCTAGGAATTAATGGAACAAGAGGCACTAATTTTTGACGAATATTCTATTTTTTATGATTTTCATTATTTTTCTTATTTGGAAAATAAAATAAAATAAAAATTGATGTCAAACAATTATTTAATTTTGCATACAGAATCTGTACATTTTTCTGGGCATGCTTGCCAAAAATGGTTTCCAAAAACGATAAAAAAAAGTAAAACACTGTTAAGAAAACCCCCAGCCCTCATAGTGGTGCACCCAGGGCTGGGATGGGTCAAAAATATATTTTTTATTTATTTTTTACATTCTAAAATTAACATACAATTTTTAGGAATTAATGCACCAAACGACATAATTTTTTTATGAATATTCTATTTTTTATGATTTTCTATCTTTTTTATCTTCAGAAAAATAAAATAAAATAAAATTGACTTCAAACAATTATGAAATTTTCTAGACGCGATCACAACATTTTTCTGGGGATGTCCGTAAAAAATGGCCAAAAAAGACCAAAAAGAGAAAAACGTTGTCAAAAAGCCTCTGCCGCACGTAGTAGGGCGCCCACGGGCCAGGATGGGTCAAAAATTTATTTATTTTATTTATGTTTTGCATTCTAAAATTAATATATAATTTTTAGGAAATAATGCAACAAGCGACAATATTTTTTTACGAATATTCTATTTTTTCTGATTTTCTTTATTTTTCATATTAAAAAATAAAATAAAATAAAATTGATGTCACACAATTATGAAATTTTGAAGACATGATCCTTACATTTTTCTAGGCTTGCCTGCAAACAATGGCCTCAAAATAAGGTAAAATAAAAAGAAGAAAAATGCAGTCAAAAAACCCCCAGGCCACATAGTGGGGCGCTAAGGGGACGAGATGGATCAAAAAATTATGTTTTTATTTATGTTTGCACTATTTTTTATGATTTTCTTTATTTTTCATCTTTAAAAAATAAAATAAAATAAAATTGACGTAAAAAAATTTTAAAATTTTACAGACACGATCCTTACATTTTTCTGGGTATGCCTGCAGAAAATGGCCTCAAAAAATGACAAAAAAAAGTCAAACGAAGTCAAAGAGCCCCCACCCTGCGTAGTGCGGTGCATAGGGGCCGGGATGGATTAAACATTTACATTTTTATTTATGTTTTGCATTCTAAAATTAATATACGCTTTTTAGGAATTAATACAATAAGCAGCACCATTTTTTTATGAAGATTATATTTTTTTATTATTTTCCTTATTTTTCGTCTCTAAAAAATAAACTACAATAAAATTGACATTAAAAAATTATAAAATTTTGCAGACACGATCCTTACATTTTTCTAGGTATGCCTGCACAAAATGACAAAAAATAATTAAACGCTGTTGAAAAGCCCCCGACCAGCCTAGTGGGGCACCCAAGGGCCAGATGGGTAAAAAAATCTACATTTTTATTTATGTTTTGCATTCTAAAATTAATATACAATTTTTAGGAAATAATGCAACAAGCGACAACATTTTTTTATGAATATTCTATTTTTTTTATTTTCTTTATTTTTCATATTAAAAAATAAAATAAAATAAAATTGATGTCACACAATTATGAAATTTTGAAGACATGATCCTTACATTTTTCTAGGCTTGCCTGCAAACAATGGCCTCAAAATAAGGTAAAAAAAAAAGAAGAAAAATGCAGTCAAAAAACCCCCAGCCCACGTAGTGGGGCGCTAAGGGGACGAAATGGATCAAAAAATTATATTTTTATTTATGTTTGCACTATTTTTTATGAATATTCTATTTTTTATGATTTTCTTTATTTTTCATCTTTAAAAAATAAAATAAAATAAAATTGACGTAAAAAAATTTTAAAATTTTACAAACATGATCCTTACATTTTCTGGGTATGCCTGTAGAAAATGGCCTCAAAAAATGACAAAAAAAAGTCAAACGAAGTCAAAGTGCCCCCGCCCTGCGTAGTGCGGTGCATAGGGGCCGAGATGGATTAAACATTTACATTTTTATTTATGTTTTGCATTCTAAAATTAATATACGCTTTTTAGGAATTAATAAAATAAGCAGCACCATTTTTTGATGAAGATTATATTTTTTTATAATTTTCCTTATTTTTCGTCTCTTAAAAAGAAACTACAATAAACTTGACATTAAAAAATTGTGAAATTTTGCCGACACGATCCCTACATTTTTCTAGGTATGCCTGCAAAAAATGACAAAAAATAATTAAACACTGTTGAAAAGCCCCCGACCCGCGTAGTGGGGCACCCAAGGGCCAGATGGGTAAAAAATCTACATTTTTATTTATGTTTTGCATTCTAAAATTAATATACAATTTTTAAGAATTAATATAACCAGCGGCACCATTTTGTGATGAATATTATATTTTTTATGATTTTTTTTCTTTTTAATCTTCAAAATATTAAATAAAATAAAAACGACGTTAAAAAATTATGAAATTTTATAGATCCGATCCTTACATTTTTATGGGCATTCTTGCGAAAAATGGCCTCAAAAAATGACAAAAAAAGAAAAATCCTGTTAAAAAGCCCCCGGCCCGCGTAGTGGGGCGCCTAGGGGCTGGGATGGGTAAAAAATTTACATTTTTATTTATGTTTTGCATTGTGAAATTAATATACGATTGTTAGGAAGTAATGCAGTAAGTGGCACTATTTTTGATGAATATTCTATTTCTTATAATTTTCTTTTTTGTCTTTGAAAAATAAAATAAAATAAAAATGACATCCAAAATTATGAAATTTTGCAGACACGATCCTTACATTTTTTTGGGCATGCTTTCAAAAAGTAGCCTCAAAAAATGACAAAAAAAAAAGTAAAACACTTTTAGAAAGCCCCCGGTCCGCGTAGTGTGGTGCCCAAGGTTCGGGATGGGTTAAAAATTTGTATTTTTATATTTGTTTTGCAATCTAAAATTAGCGTACAATTTTTAGGAATTAATGCAATTAGCGGCACCATTTTTTGACGAATATTCTATTTTTCATAATTTTCTTCATTTTTCGTGTTTGAAAAATAAAATTAAAAAAATGACGTCAAAAAATTATAAAAGTTTACAGACACGATCGTTACATTTTTCTAGGCATGCCTGTAAAAAATGGCTTCAAAAAATGGCAAAAAAAATAAAATGCTGTTAAAAAACTCCCGACCCACGTAGTGGGGCGCCCAGGCGCTGCGATGGGTAAAAATTTTACATTTTTATTTATGTTTTTCATTCTAAAATTTATATATGATTTTTAGGAGTTAATACAACAAGCGAAATCATTTTTTTGATGAATATTCTATTTTTTATGATTTTCTTTATTTTTCGTCTATAAAAAATAAAATAAAATAAAATTGACGTCAGACAATTTTGAAAGTTTGTAGACACGATCCTTACATTTTTCTGGGCATGCCTACAAAAATGGTCTTAAAAAATGATAAAAACAAAAAAGAAGAAAAATGCTGTCGAAAAGCCATTAGCCCGCATAGTGGGGTGCCCAGGGGCGGAGATGGGTCAAAAATTTACATTTTTATTTATGTTTTGCGTTGTAAAATTAATATATGATTTTGAGGAATTAATGCAATAAGCGGCACTATTTATTTATGAATATTCAATTTTTTATAATTTTTTATTTTTTGTCATTCAAAAATAAAATAAAATAAAAATGACATCCAAAATTATGTAATTTTGCAGACACGATCCTTACATTTTCTCGGAATGCTTGCAAAAAGTAGCCTAAAAAAAGGACAAAAAAAGTAATAACGGTTTTAAGGAGCCTCTGACCTGTGTAGTATGGCACCTAGGGTCCGGGATGGGTCAAAAATTTACATTTTTATTTATGTTTTGCATTCTAAAATTAATATACGATTTTTAGGAATTAATGCAACAAGTGGCACCATTTTGTGATGAATATTTTATTTTTTATCATTTTCTTTATTTTTCATATTTAAAAAATAAAATAAAATAGACGTCAAACAATTATGAAATTTTGCGGAAATTATCCTTACATTTTTTGGGGCATGCATGCAAAAAATAGCCTAAAAATGACAAAGAAAAGTAAAACACTATCAAAAAGCCTTCGGCCCACGTAGTGGGGTGCCCTATGAGATGGGTCAAAAATTTACATTTTTATTTATGTTTTTCATTCTCAACTTAATACACAATTTTTAGGAATTAATGCAACAAGTAACACCATTTTTTGACGAATATTCTATTTTTTATGATTTTCTTTATTTTTCATCTTTGAAAAATAAAATAAAATGAAAAAATAAAATAAAATGAAAACAACGTCAAAAAATTACGAAATTTTACAAACCCGATCCTTACATTTTTCTGGGCATGCTTGCAAAAAATGACAAAAAAAGTATAACGCTGTTAAAAAGCCACCGGTCTGCGTTGTGGGACACCCAGGGGCCGGGATGGGTCAACAATTTACATTTTTATTTATGTTTTGCATTCTAAAATTAATATACGATTTCTAGGAGTTAATACAACAAGCAGAACAATTTTTTTGATGAATATTCTATTTTTAATGATTTTCTTTATTTTTCATCTTTGAAAGATAAAATAAAATAAAATTGACGTCAAACAATTATGAAAGTTTGCAGACATAATCATTACATTTTCCTGGGCATGCCTACAAAAAATGGCCTCAAAAAATGACGAAAACAAAATATTGTCAAAAAGCCCCCGGCCCGCGT
This sequence comes from Morus notabilis, assembly GCF_000414095.1. NCBI lineage: Eukaryota > Viridiplantae > Streptophyta > Magnoliopsida > Rosales > Moraceae > Morus > Morus notabilis. The sequence continues at coordinate 54,645 of NW_010358631.1, read as the reverse complement.
AGTGGGCGGCCTAGGGGCCGGGATGGGTCAAAAATTTACATTTTTATTTATGTTTTGCATTGTAAAATTAATATACATTTTTTAGGAGTTAATACAACAAGCGGAACCATTTTTTGATGAATATTCTATTTTTTATGATTTTCTTTATTTTTCGTCTTTGAAAGATAAAATAAAATAAAATTGACGTAAAATAATTATGAAAGTTTGTAGACATGATCGTTACATTTTCCTGGGCATGCCTACAAAAAATGACCTAAAAAAATGATGAAAACAAATATTGTCAAAAAGCCCCCGGCCCGCGTAGTGGGCGGCCTAGGGGCCGGGATGGGTCAAAAATTTATATTTTTACTTATGGTTTGCATTGTAAAATTAATATACGATTTTTAGGAATTAATTCAATAAGCGGCACTATTTTTTTTTATGAATATTCTATTTTTTATAATTTTCTTTATTTTTTGTCTTTGAAAAATAAAATAAAATAAAAATGACGTCCAAAATTATGAAATTTTGCAGACACGTTCTTTACATTTTTATGGGCATGCTTGCAAATTGTAGCCTCAAAAAATGAAAAAAAAAAAAGTAAAACCCCGTTAAAAAGCCCCAGGCCCGCGTAGTGTAGCGCCCACGGTCCGCGATGGGTAAAAAATTTACATTTTTATTTATTTTTTCAATTCTAATTGCATATACAATTTTTAGGAATTAATGCAATAAGCGGCACCATTTTTTGACGAATATTCTATTTTTATTATTTTCTTTATTTTTTCATGTTTGAAAAATAAAATTAAAAAAATGACGTCAAAAAAATAAAACGTTGTTAAAAAGCCCTCGACCCACGTAGTGGAGCGCCCAGCAGCCGTGATGGGTAAAAAATTTTCATTTCTATTTATATTTTGCATTCTAAAATTAAAAGATGATTTTTAGGAATTAATGCAACGAGTGGCACCATTTTATGATGAATATTCTATTTTCTATGATTTTCTTGATTTTTCCTATTTGAAAAATAACATAAAATAAAATTGACATCAAACAATTTTGACATTTTCCATACATTATCCTTACATTTTTATTGGCATGCATGCAAAAAATGGCCTCAAACAATGAGAAACAAAGTAAAACATTGTCAAAAAGTTCTCGACCCACATAGTGTGGTGCCCAGGGGTCGTGATGGGTCAAAAATTTACATTTTTATTTATGTTTTGCATTCTAAACTTAATATACAATTTTTAAAAATTAATCCAATAAGCGGCACCATTGTTTGATGAATATTCTATTTTTTTATGTTTTTCTTCATCTTTCATCTTTGAAAAATAAAATAAAATGAAAACGACGTGAGAAAATTACAAAATTTTACAAACTTGATCCTTACATTTTTCTGGGCATGCTTGCAAAAAATGGCCTCAGAAAATGACAAAAAAAGTATAACGCTGTTAAAAAGCCACCGGTCCGCGTTGTGGGGATCCCAGGGGCCGGGATGGGTCAACAATTTATATTTTTATTTATGTTTTACATTCTAAAATTAATATACGATTTTTAGGAGTTAATAAGACAAGTGGAACCATTTTTTTTATGAATATTCTATTTTTTATGATTTTCTTTATTTTTCGTCATTGAAAGATAAAATAAAATAAAATTGACGTCAAACAATTATGAAAGTTTGCAGACATGATCCTTACATTTTTCTGGGCAAGCCCGCAAAAAGTGGCCTAAAAATGACAAAAAAAGTAAAACGCTGTCAAAAAGCGCCCAACCCGCATATTGGGTGCCCATGGGCCGTGACGGGTGAAAAATTTATATTTTTATTATGTTTTACAGTCTAAAATTAATATACAATTTCTAAGAATTAACTCAACAAGCGGCACCATTTTGTGATCAATAGTCTATTTTTGATGATTTTTTTTTATTTTTCATATTCGAAAAGTAACATAAAATAAAATTAACATCAAACAATTTTGAAATTTTGCCGACATTATCTGTACATTTTTTTGGGCATGCGTGCAAAAAATGACCTAAAAATGACAAAAAAAAGTAAAATGCTATGAAAACGGCTCGCGTAGTGGGGGGCCCACGGTTCGGGATGGGTCAAAAATTTAAATTTTTATTTATGTTTTGCATTCTAAAATTAATATACGATTTTTAGGAGTTAATGCAACAAGTGAAACCATTTTTTTTATAAATATTCTATTTTTTATAATTTTCTTTATTTTTCATCTTTGAAAAATAAAATAAAATATAGCCGATGTCAAAGAATTATGAAAGTTTGTAGACACGATCCTTACATTTTTCAGGGCACGCCTACAAAAAATGGACTCAAAAAATGACAAAAAAAAAGAAAAATGCTGTCAAGAAGCCTCCGGCCCGCGTAGTGGGGTGTCTAGGGGCCGGGATGGGTCAAAAACATACATTTTTATTTATGTTTTGCATTGTAAAATTAATATATGATATTGAGGAATTAATGGAATAAGGGGCACTATTTTTTTATGAATATTTTATTTTTTATAATTTTCTTTATTTTTCGTCTTTGAAAAATAAAATAAAATCAAAACAACTTCAAAAATTATGAACTTTTGCATACATGGTCCATACATTTTTCTAGGCATGCCTGTAAAAAATGGCCTTAAAATGATAAAAAAAAAAAAATTAAAACGCTGTCGAAAAGTCTCCAACCCGCGTAGTGGGGCGCCCAGGGGCCGGGATGGGTCAAAAATTTACATTCATATTTATGTTTTACGTTCTAAAATTAATATATGACTTTTAGGAATTAATGGAACAAGCGGCACCATTTGTTTATGAATATTCTATTTGTTTATGATTTTTTTATTTTCTTTCTTTGAAAAATAAAACAAAATAAAATTGACGTCAAGAAATTATGAAATTTTGCAGAGATGATCCGTACATTTTTTCTGGGCATGCCTGGAAAAAATGGCCTAAAAACATAACCAAAAAAAGTAAAACGCTGTCAAAAAGCCCCAAACCCGTGTAGTGGGGCGCCTAGGGGCCATGATGGGTCAAAAACTTACATTTTTCTTTATGTTTTGTATTATTTTTATGAATTAATGTAACAAGCAGCACCTTTTTGTGACGAATATTCTATTTTTTATGATTTTCTTCATTTTTCATCTTCAAAAAATAAAATAAAACAACAAGGGTGTCAAACAATTATGAAAGTTTGGAGACACGATCGTTATGTTTTTCTGGGAACGCCTACAAAAAATGGCCTCAAAAAATGACACAAAAAGAATGAAAATATTGTCAAAAAGCCCGCGGCCCGCATAGCGGGCCACCTAGGGGCCGACATGGGATAAAAATTTACATTTGTATTTACGTTTTACATACTAAAATTAATATACGATTTTTAGGAATTAATGCAATAAGCGGCACTATTTTTAGATGAATATTCTATTTTTTATTTTTTGTCTTTAAAAAATAAAAAAATAAACACGACGTCAAAAATGATGAAATTTTACAGACACGATCCTTACATTTTTCTGTGCATGCATGTAAAAAGTGGCCTCAAAGAATGACAAAAAAAAAGTAAAACACTTTTAAAAAGCCCCCGGCCAGCGTAGTGTGGCGCCCAGCGTCCAGGATGGGTCAAAAATATATATTTTTATTTATATTTTGCATTCTAAAATTAATATACAATTTTTAGAAATTAATACAACAAGCAAAACTATTTTTTGATGAATATTCTATTTTTTATGATTTTCTTTATTTTTTGTCTTTGAAAAATAAAATAAAATTAAATTGACGTTAAACAAATATGAAATTTTGCAGCCACGATTCTTACATTTGTCTGGGCATGGCTGCAAAAAATGGCCTGGGAAAAATAACAAAAAAAGTAAAACACTTTCAAAAAGCCCCGATCCCGCATAATGGGGAGCGTAGGGGCCGGGATGGGTAAAAAATTTACATTTTTATTTATATTTTGTATTTGACAATTAATATGTAATTTTTAGGAATTAATGCGAGAAGCGACACCATTTTTTGCCGAATATTCTATTGTTTATGATTTTCTTTATTTTTCATCTTTGAAATATAAAATAAAATAAAAACGACGTCAAAAAATTATGAAATTTTCCAGACACAATCCTTACATTTTTCTGGGCATGCTCACAAAAAATGGCCTAAAAAATGATAAAAAAAAGTGAAACCCTGTTACAAAGTTCCCAACCCGGGTAATAAGGCGCCCAATGGTTGGGATGGGTCAAAAATTTACATTTTTATTTATATTTTACATTCTAAAGTTAATATACGATTTTGAGGAATTAATGCAACAACTGACACCAGTTTCTGATGAATATTCTATTTTTTTGATTTTTTATATTTTTCATCTTTAAAAAATAAAATAAAATAAGAACGACGTCAAAAATTATGAACTTTTGCATACACGATCCTTACATTTTTCTGGGCATGCCTGCAAAAACTAGCCTCAAATAATGAAAAAAAAAAAAAGTAAAACGCATTTAGAAAACCCCCGGCCCACATAGTGCGGCACACAGGGTCCGGGATGGCTCAAAATTTTATATTTTTATTTCTATTTTACATTCGAAAATTAATTTACAATTTTTAAGAATTAATGTAGCAACCGGAACTATTTTTTTGGCAAATATTCTACTTTTATGATTTTTTTATTTTTCTTCTTTAAAAAATAAAATAAAATAAAATATATGTCAATTATTATGAAATTTTGCAGACACGATCCTTACATTGTCTCGGCACTCCTACAAAAAATGGCCTCAAAAAATGACAAAAAAAGGAAAACCCTGTCAAAAAGCTGCCGGCGCACGTAGTGGGGTGCCTAGGGGCCGGCGTGGGTCAACAATTTATATTTTTATTCTAAAATTAATATACAATTTTTATGAATTAATGCAACAAGCGGAACTATTTTTTGATGAATATTTTATTTTGGATGATTTTCTTTATTTTTTGTCTTTGAAAAATAAAAAACTAAAAACGACATCACAAATTATGAAATTTTGCAGACACGATCCTTACATTGTCTCGGCACTCCTACAAAAAATGGCCTCAAAAAATGACAAAAAAAGGAAAACCCTGTCAAAAAGCTGCCGGCGCACGTAGTGGGGTGCCTAGGGGCCGGCGTGGGTCAACAATTTATATTTTTATTCTAAAATTAATATACAATTTTTATGAATTAATGCAACAAGCGGAACTATTTTTTGATGAATATTTTATTTTGGATGATTTTCTTTATTTTTTGTCTTTAGAAAATAAAATAAAGTAAAATAGATGTCAAACAATAAAGTAAAAAAAAAAGGAAAACGCCATCAAAAAGCGCTCGGCCCGCATAGTGGGGTGCCCGGGGACTGGGATGGGTTAAAAATTTACATTTTCATTTATGTTTCACATTCTAAAATTAATTTACAATTTTTAGGAATTAATGCAACTAGCGTCGTAATTTTTTGATGAATATTCTATTTTTATGATTTTCTTTATTTTTTGTTTTTGAAATATAAAATAAAATAAAATTGACGCTAAAAAATTATGAAATTTTGCAGCCGTGATCCTTACATTTGTCTGCGCATGGCTAAAAAAATGGCCTTAAAAAATGATAAAAAAGTAAAACGCTTTAAAAAGTCCCAAGCATGCATAGTGGGGCTTGCAGGGGCCGGGATGTGTCAAAAATTTATATTTTTCTTTATATTTTATATTCTAAAATTAATATTCCATTTTTAGGAAATAATGCTAGAAGCGGCACCATTTTTTGACGACTATTCTATTTTTTATGATTTTCTTTATTTTTTGTTTTTAAAAAATTAAATTAAATTAAATAGATGTTAAACAATTATGAAATTTTGCAGACACAATCCTTACATTATTCTGGCCATGCTTGCAAGAAGTGGCCTCAAAAAATGACAAAAAAAGTAGAATGCTGTTAAAAAGCCCCGGCCCGTGTAGTGGGGCGCCCAATTATCGGGATGGTTCAAAAATTTACATTTTTATGTATGTTTTACATTCTAAGGCTAATAGATGATTTTTTTTTTTTGAATTAATGCAATAAGCGACACCATTTTTGGATGAATATTCTATTTTTTTGATTTTCTATATTTTTTGTCTTTGAAAAATAAAATAAAATAAAATTGATGTCAAACAATTATGAAATTTTACAAACATGATCCCTACATTTTTCTCGGCACTCCTACAAAAAATGGCCTCAAAAAATGACAAAAAAGTTAAAAATTGTGTCAAAAAGCCCCCGGTCCGCGTAGTGGTGTGCCTAGGGGCCATGGTGGGTCAAAAATTTACATTTTTATTCTAAAATTAATATACGATTTTTAGGAATTAATGCAATAAGTGACACTACTTTTTTATGAATATTCTAGTTTTTATGATTTTCTTTATTTTTTGTCTTTGAAAAATAAAGAAAAATAAAAACGACATCAAAAATTTTGAAATTTTACATACATGATCATTACATTTTTCTGCGCATGCCTGTAAAAAGTGGCCTCAAATAATGACAAAAAAAAGTAAAACACTTTCAGAAGCCCCCCAGCCTGCATAGTATGGCTCCCAGCGTACGTGATGGGTAAAAAATTTATATTTTTATTTATATTTTGCATTTTAAAATCAATATACAATTTTTAGGAAATAGTGCAAGAAGCGGAACCATTTTTTGACGAATATTTTATTTTTTATGATTTTCTTTATTTTTTATCTTTAAAAAATAAAATAAAACTTGTGTCAAACAATTACGAAATTTTACAAATACGATCCTTACATTTTTCTAGGCATGCCTGCAAAAAATGGCCTCATAAAATGTTAAAAAAAGTAAACACTGTCAAAAAGCCCTCGACTCGCATAGTGGGGCACCCAGGGACCGGGATGGATCAAAAATATATTTTTTATTTATGTTTTACATTCTAAAATTAATATACATTTTTTAGGAATTAATGCAACAAGCGCCACCATTTTTTGATGAATATTCTATTTTTTATGATTTTCTTTATTTTTTGTCTTTGAAAAATAAAATAACATAAAATTGATGTTAAAACATTATGAAATTTTGCAGCCACGATCCTTACATTTGTCTGGGCGTGGCTGAAAAAAAGGGCCCCAAAAAATGACAAAAAAGTAAAATGCTTTCAAAAAGCCCTGAGCCCGCATAGTGGGGTGCGCATGGACCGAGATGTGTGAAAAATTTACATTTTTATTTATGTTTTATATTCTAAAATTAATACGTAATTTTTAGGAATTAATGCTAGATGGGGCACCATTTTTTGACAAATATTCTATTTTTTAAGATTTTCTTTATTTTTCTTCATTGAAAAATAAAATAAAATAAAAACGAAGTCAAAAACTTATGAAATTTTGCAGACACGATCCTCCCATTTTTTTGGGCATATCTATAAAAAAATGGCCTCAAAAAATGACAAAAGAAGTAAAACGCTGTTAAAAAGCCCCCGACCTACGTTGTGGGGCGCCCAAGGACCAAGATTGGTCAAAAATTTACATTTTTATTTATTTTTTGCATTCCAAAATTAATATACAATTTTTTGTAAATTAATGCAACAAGCAGCACCATTTTTTTTATGAATATTCTATTTTTTATGATTTTCTTTATTTTTCATATTTAAAAAAATTAAATAAAATAGATGTTAAACAATTATGAAATTTGCAAACACAATCCTTACATTTTTCTGGCCATGCTTGCAAGAAATGGCCTCAAAAAATGACAAAAAAATGTGAAATGCTGTTAAAAAGCCCCCAGCCCATGTAGTGGGGCGCCCAATTGTCGGGATGGTTAAAAAATTTACATTTTTATGTATGTTTTACATTCTAAGGCTAATAGTTGATTTTTTGTGAATTAATGCAATAAGCGACACCATTTTTTGATGAATATTCTATTTTTTATGATTTTCTATATTTTTTAGCTTTGAAAAATAAAAGAAATAAAAATGACGTCAAAAATTATGAAATTTTACATACACGATCCTTACATTTTTCTGCGCATGCATGTAAAAAGTGGCCTCAAATAATGACAAAAAAAGACACTTTTAAAAAGCCCCCGACCAGCGTAGTGTGGCGCCCAGCATCCAGAATGAGTCAAACATATTTTTTTATTTATATTTTGAATTCTAAAATTAATATACAATTTTTAGGAATTAATGCAACAAGCGAAACCATTTTTTGATGAATACTCTATTTTTTATGATTTTCTTTATTTTTTGTCTTTAAAAAATTAAATTAAATTAAATTGACGTTAAACAAATATGAAATTTTGTAGCCACGATTCTTACATTTGTCTGGGCATGGCTCCAAAAAATGGCCCGGGAAAATAACAAAAAAAGAAAAACACTTTCAAAAAGCCTCGAACCCGCATAATGGGGAGCGCAGGGGCCGGGATGGGTAAAAAATTTATATTTTTATTTATGTTTTGTATTTAAAAATTAATACGCAATTTTTAGGAATTAATGCCAGAAGCGACACCATTTTTTGACAAATATTCTATTTTTTATGATTTTCTTTATTTTTCCTCTTTGAAATATAAAATAAAATAAATACGACGTCAAAAAATTATGAAATTTTGCAGACACGATCCTTACATTTTTCTGGGCATGCTCGCAAAAAATGGCCTCAGAAATGACAAAAAAAGTGAAACACTGTTACAAAGTCCCCGGCTCGCGTAGTGGCGTCCAATGGTCGAGATGGGTAAAAAATTTACATCTTTATTTATATTTTGTATTCTAAAGTTAATATACAATTCTGAGGAATTAATGCAACAACCGACACCAGTTTTTGATGAATATTCTAATTTTTGATTTTTTATATTTTTCATCTTTAAAAAATAAAATAAAATAAAAATGACGTCAAAAATTATGAAATTTTGCATACACGATCCTTACATTTTTCTGGGCATGCCTACAAAAACTAGCCTCAAATAATGAAAAAAAAGTAAAATGCATTTAGAAAACCCCCGGCCCACGTAGTGCGGCACACAGGGTCTGGGATGGGTCAAAATTTTATATTTTTATTTATATTTTACATTCTAAAATTAATTTGCAATTTTTAGGAATTAATGCAACAACCGGAACCATTTTTTGACGAATATTCTATTTTTATGGTTTATTTATTTTTCTTCTTTAAAAAATAAAATAAAATAAAATTGATGTCAATTATTATGAAATTTTGCAGACACGATCCCTACATTGTCTCGACACTCCTACAAAAAATGGCCTTAAAAAATGACAAAAAAAGGAAAACCCTGTCAAAAAAACCCCGGCCCACGTAGTGGGGTGCCTAGGGGCCGGCGTGGGTCAACAATTTATATTTTTATTCTAAAATTAATATACGATTTTTAGGAGTTAATGCAATAAGTGGCAAGATTTTTTTTAAATATTCTATTTTTTATGATTTTCTTTATTTTTTGTCTTTGAAAAATAAAAAACTAAAAATGACATCACAAATTATGAAATTTTGCAAATAGGATCCTTATATTTTTCAGCGCATGCATGTAGAAAGTGGCCTCAAATAATGACAAAAAAAGTAGAACGCCTTCAAAAAGCTCCCGGCCCGTGTAGTGTGGCACCCAAGGTCCGGGATGGGTCAAAAATTTATATTTATATTTATTTTATGCATTCTAAAATTAATATACAATTTTTATGAATTAATGCAACAAGCGGAACCATTTTTTGATGAATGTTTTATTTTGGATGATTTTCTTTTATTTTTTGTCTTTAGAAAATAAAATAAAATAAAATAGACGTCAAACAATTACGAAATTTTGCAAATATGATCCTCACATTTCTTTGGGCATGCCTACAAAAAATTGACTCAAAAATGATAAAAAAAAGTTAAACGCCATCAAAAAGTGCCTGGCCCACATAGTGTTGTGCCCGGGGACTGAGATGGGTAAAAAATTTACATTTTTATTTATGTTTAACATTCTAAAATTAATATTCAATTTTTAGGAATTAATGCAACTACCGTACAAAAAATGGCCTAAAAAATGATAAAAAAAAGTGAAACCCTGTTACAAAGTTCCCAACCCGGGTAATAAGGCGCCCAATGGTTGGGATGGGTCAAAAATTTACATTTTTATTTATATTTTACATTCTAAAGTTAATATACGATTTTGAGGAATTAATGCAACAACTGACACCAGTTTCTGATGAATATTCTATTTTTTTGATTTTTTATATTTTTCATCTTTAAAAAATAAAATAAAATAAAAATGACGTCAAAAATTATGAAATTTTGCATACACGATCCTTACATTTTTCTGGGCATGCCTACAAAAACTAGCCTCAAATAATGAAAAAAAAGTAAAATGCATTTAGAAAACCCCCGGCCCACGTAGTGCGGCACACAGGGTCTGGGATGGGTCAAAATTTTATATTTTTATTTATATTTTACATTCTAAAATTAATTTGCAATTTTTAGGAATTAATGCAACAACCGGAACCATTTTTTGACGAATATTCTATTTTTATGGTTTATTTATTTTTCTTCTTTAAAAAATAAAATAAAATAAAATTGATGTCAATTATTATGAAATTTTGCAGACACGATCCCTACATTGTCTCGACACTCCTACAAAAAATGGCCTTAAAAAATGACAAAAAAAGGAAAACCCTGTCAAAAAAACCCCGGCCCACGTAGTGGGGTGCCTAGGGGCCGGCGTGGGTCAACAATTTATATTTTTATTCTAAAATTAATATACGATTTTTAGGAGTTAATGCAATAAGTGGCAAGATTTTTTTTTAAATATTCTATTTTTTATGATTTTCTTTATTTTTTGTCTTTGAAAAATAAAAAACTAAAAATGACATCACAAATTATGAAATTTTGCAAATAGGATCCTTATATTTTTCAGCGCATGCATGTAGAAAGTGGCCTCAAATAATGACAAAAAAAGTAGAACGCCTTCAAAAAGCTCCCGGCCCGTGTAGTGTGGCACCCAAGGTCCGGGATGGGTCAAAAATTTATATTTATATTTATTTTATGCATTCTAAAATTAATATACAATTTTTATGAATTAATGCAACAAGCGGAACCATTTTTTGATGAATGTTTTATTTTGGATGATTTTCTTTTATTTTTTGTCTTTAGAAAATAAAATAAAATAAAATAGACGTCAAACAATTACGAAATTTTGCAAATATGATCCTCACATTTCTTTGGGCATGCCTACAAAAAATTGACTCAAAAATGATAAAAAAAAGTTAAACGCCATCAAAAAGTGCCTGGCCCACATAGTGTTGTGCCCGGGGACTGAGATGGGTAAAAAATTTACATTTTTATTTATGTTTAACATTCTAAAATTAATATTCAATTTTTAGGAATTAATGCAACTACCGTCACCATTTTTTGATAAATATTATATTTTTATGATTTTCTTTATTTTTTGTCTTTGAAATATAAAATAAAATAAAATTGAAGCTAAAAAAATATGAAATCTTGCAGCTGCGATCCTTACATTTGTCTGCGCATGGCTGCAAAATATGGCCTAAAAAAATGATAAAAAAGTAAAACACTTAAAAAAAGTCCTGAGCCCGCATAGTGGGGCGCGCAGGGGCCGGGATGGGTAAAAAATTTATATTTTTCTTTATATTTTGTATTCTAAAATTAATATACAATTTTTAAGAATTAAAGCTAGAAGCGGCGCCATTTTTTTGACGAATATTCTATTTTTTATGATTTTCTTTATTTTTTTATTTTTAAAAAATAAAATTAAATAAGATAGATGTTAAACAATTATGAAATTTTGCAGACACAATCCTTACATTTTTCTGGCCATGCTTGCCCAAAATGGCCTCAAAAAATGGCAAAAAAGTAAAATGCTGTTACGAAATCCCCGGCCCGTGTAGTGGAGCGCCCAATTGTCGGGATGGTTAAAAAATTTACATTTTCATGTATGTTTTACATTCTAAGGCTAATAGAGGATTTTTTTTTTGAGTTAATGCAATAAGCGACACCATTTTTGGATGAATATTCTATTTTTTATGATTTTCTATATTTTTCATCTTTGAAAAATAAAATAAAATAAAATTGATGTCAAACAATTATGAAATTTTGCATACACGATCCCTACATTTTTCTCGGCACTCCTACAAAAAATGGCCTCAAAAAATGACAAAAATTAAAAACCGTGTCGAAAAGCCCCCGGTCCCGCGTAGTGGGGTGCCTAGGGGCCGGGGTGGGTCCAAAATTTACCATTTTATTCTAAAATTAATATACAATTTATAGGAATTAATGCAATGAGCAGCACTACTTTTTTATGAATATTTTATTTTTTATAATTTTCTTTATTTTTTGTCTTTGAAAAATAAAAAAAAATAAAAACGACATCAAAAATTTTGAAATTTTACATACATGATCGTTACGTTTTTGTGCACATGCCTATAAAAAGTGGCATAAAATAATGAAAAACAAATGTAAAACGCTTTTAGAAGCCCCCCAGCCCGGGTATTGTGGCACCCAGGGTATGGGGTGGGTCAAAAATTTATCTTTTTATTTATATTTTTCATTTTAAAATCAATATACAATTTTTAGGAATTAATGCAACAAGCGGAACCACTTTTTGACGAAAATTTTATTTTTTATGATTTTCTTTATTTTTGTCTTTAAAAAATAAAATAAAATAGGTGCCAAACATTTATGAAATTTTGCAAATATGATCCTTACAGTTTTCTAACCTTGTCTGTAAAAAATGGCCTCAAAAAATGACAAAAAAGTAAAACGCTGTTAAAAAGCCCCCGACCCACGTAGTGGGGCGCCCAAGGACCGGGATTGATAAAAAATTTACATTTTTATTTATTTTTTGCATTCTAAAATTAATATAAGATTTTTGCAAATTAATTGAACAAGCAGCACCATTTTCTGATGAATATTCTATTTTTTATGATTTTCACTATTTTTCGTATTTAAAAAATAGAATAAAATAAAATAGATGTTAAACAATTATTAAATTTTGTAAACATGAACTGTGCATTTTTCTGGGCATGCTTGCAAAAAATGGCCTCAAAAAATGATAAAAAAACAAAACGTTGTTAAAAAGCCCCCGGCCCGCGTAGTGGGTCGTCCAACGGTCGGGATGGGTAAAAAATTTACATTGTTATTTATGTTTTGCATTCTAAAGTTAATATACAATTTTTTGCAATTAATGCAACAAGCGACACTATTTTTGGATGAATATTCTATTTTTTATGATTTTCTATATTTTTCGTCTTTGAAAAATAAAATAAAATAAAATTGATGTCATACACCTATGAAATTTTGTAGACACGATCCCTGCATTTTTCTCGGCACTCCTACAAAAGATGGCCTAAAAAATGACATAAAAAAGAAAAATCTTGTCAAAAAGCTCCCGGCTCGCGTTGTAGCGTGCCTAGGGGCCGGGGTGGGTAAAAAATTTACATCTTTATTCTAAACTTGATATACGATTTTTAGGAATTAACACAATAAGCAGCACTATTTTTTGATGAATATTCTATTTTTTATGATTTTCTTTATTTTTTGTCTTTGAAAAAATACAATAAAAACGACGTCAACAATTATAAAATTTTGCAGACACGATCCTTACATTTTTCTGTGCATGCTTAGAAAAGGTGGCCTCAAATAATGAAAAAAAAAGTCAAACGCTTTTAAAAAGCCCCCAGCCCGCGTAGTGTGGCGCCCATGGTATGAGATGGGTCAAAATTTTATTTTTTTATTTATATTTTGCATTCTAAAATTAATATACAATTTTCAGGAATTAATGCAACAAGCGGAACCATTTTTTGACGAATCTTTTATTTTTTATGATTTTCTTTATTTTTTGTGTTTAAAAAATAAAATAGACGTCAAACAATTTTGAAATTTTGCAAATACGATCCTTATATATTTCTAGGCATGCCTACAAAAAATGGCCTCAAAAAATGACAAAAAAATTAAACGCTGTCAAAAAGTCCCCGGCACGCATAGTGGGGCGCCCGGGGAATGGGAAGGGTCAAAAATTTACATTTTCATTTATGTTTTACATTCTAAAATTAATATACGATTTTGAGGAATTAATGCAACAAACAACACCATTTTTTTTTTGTCAATATTCTATTTTTTATGATTTTCTTTATTTTTTTATCTTTTAAAAATAAAATAAATTAAAATTGACTTTAAAAAATTATGAAATTTTACAGCCATGATTCTTTCATTTGTCTAGGCATGGCTACAAAAAATGGCCTTGAAAGATGACAAAAATAGTAAAACGCTTTCAAAAAACCCCGAGGCCGCATAATGGGTCGCCCAAGGGCCAGGATGGGTAAAAAATTTACATTTTTATTTATGTTTTACATTCTAAAATTAATATATGATTTTTAAGAATTAATGCAACAAGCAGCACCATTCTATATTTTTTGTCTTTGAAAAGTAAATAAAATAAAATTGATATCAAACAATTATGGAATTTTACAGACACAAGCCCTACATGTTTCTCGGCACTCCTACAAAAAATGGCCTTAAAAAATAACCAAAAAAAAAAAGGAAAACCCTGTCAAAAAGCCCACGGCTCGCGTAGTGGGGTACCTAGGGGCCAGGGTGGGTCAAAAATTCACATTTTTATTCTAAAATTAATATACAATTTTTAGGAATTAATGCAATAAGTGGCACAATTTTTTTATGAATATTCTATTTTTTATGATTTTCTTTATTTTTTCATCTTTCAAAATAAAAAAAATAAAATTGACGTACAAAATTATGAAATTTTACAGACACGATCCTTACATTTTTCTGCGCATGAGTATAAAAAGTGGCCTCAAATAATGACTAAAAAAAGTAAAATGCTTTTAAAAAGCCCCCGGCCAGCCTAGTGTGGCACCCAGTGTACGAGATGGGTCAAAAATTTATATTTTTATTTATATTTTGTATTCTAAAAATAATTAATGATTTTTAAGAATTAATACAACAAGCAGAACTATTTTTTGATGAATATTTTATTTTCTATGATTTTCTTTCTTTTTTGTCTTTAAAAAATAGAATAAAATAAAATAGACATCAAACAATTATGAAATTTTATAAATACAATTTTTACATTTCTCTAGGCATGCCTGCAAAAAATGGCCTCAAAAAATGACAAAAAAAGTAAATACTGTCAAAAAGCCCTCGGCCCGCGTAGTGGGGTGCCCGGGGATCGAGATAGGTTAAAAATTAATATTTTTATTTATGTTTTACATTCTAAAATTAGTATACGATTTTTAGAAATTAATGCAACAAGCGGCACAATTTTTTGATGAAGATTCTATTTTTTATGATTTTTTTTTATTTTTTGTCTTTGAAAAATAAAATTGATGTTAAAAAATTATGAAATTTTGCAGCCACGATCCTTACGTTTGTGAGGGCTTGGCTGCAAAAAATGGCCTCAAAAAATGACAAAAAAAGTAAAACACTTTCAAAAACCCCAAGCCCACATAGTAGGGCGCGCAGGGGCTGGGATGGGTCAAAAATTTGTATTTTTATCTAAGTTTTCTATTCTAAAATAGATATGTAATTTTTCAGAATTAATGCTCAAAGCGGCACCATTTTTGGGCAAATATTCTATTTTTTATGAGTTTTTTTTATTTTTCTTCTTTGAAAAATAAAATAAAATAAAAACGATGTCAAATATTATGAAATTTTACAGGCACGATCCTTATATTTTTCTGGGGATGCTTGAAAAAATTGGCCTAAAAAAATGACAAAAAACTAAAACGCTGATAAAAAGTCACTGGCCAACGTAGTGGGGCGCCCAATGGTCGGGATGTGTCCAAAATTTACATTTTTATTTATGTTTTGCATTCTAAAGTTAATATACGATTTTTAGGAATTAATGCAACAAGCGACACTAGTTTTTGATAAATATTCTATTTTTTATGATTTTCTATATTTTTCATCTTTGAAAAATAAAATTAAATTAAATTGACATCAAACAATTATGAACTTTTGCAGACACGAGCCCTACATTTTTCTCGGCACGCTTGCAAAAAATGGCTTCAAAAAATGACAAAAAAAGAAAAATATTGTCAAAAAGCCCCAGGCCCACGTAGTAGGGCGCCTAGTGGCCTGGATGGGTCAAAAATTTATATTTATATTTATGTTTTGTATACTAAAATTAATATACAATTTTTAGGGATTAATGCAACAAGCGGAACCATTTTTTGATGGATATTCTATTTTCATCATTTCCTTATTTTTCATTTTAAAAAAATGAAATAATGTAAAATTTACGCAAACAATTATAAAATTTTGCAAACATGATTAGTCCATTTTTCAAGGCATGCCTGCAAAAAATGACAAAAAAAGATTAAAACGCTGTCAAAAAGCCCTCGGCCCCGTAGTGGGGCGCCCAAGGGCCGTGATGGGTCAAAAATTTAAATTTTTATTTATGTTTTATATTCTGAAATTAATATATGAGTTTTAGGAATTAATGCAATAAGCGGCATAATTTTTTGATGAATATTCTATTTTTTATGATTTACTTTATTTTTTTGTATTTTAAAAATAAAATAAAATAAAATTGACATCAAATAATTATGAAATTTTATAGGCTCGATCCTTATATTTTTTTGGGCATGCTTGCAAAAAATGGCCTTAAAAAATGATAAAAGAAAGTAAAACGTTCTTAAAAAGCCCTCGGTCCGCGTAGTGGGGTGCTCAAGGACCTTGATAGGTAAAAAATTTACATTTTTATTTATGTTTTGCATTCTAAAATTAATATACGATTTTAAGGAATTAATGCAACAAGTGACACTAGTTTTTGATGACTATTCTATTTTTTATGATTTTCTATATTTTTCATCCTTGAATAATGAAATAACATAGAAATGATCTCAAACAATTATGAAAGTTTACACACACGATACCTTTATTTTTCTCGGCACGGCTACAAAAAAGGCATCAAAAAAGGACCAAAAAAAAAATTAAAATGCAATCAAAAAGCCCCTGACCAATGTAGTGGTGCGCCCAGGGGTTGGGATGGGTCAAAACTTTACATTTTTATTTATGTTTTACATTCTAAAGTTAATATACAATTTTTAGGAATTAATGCAAGAAACAACACCATTTTTTGATGAGTATTCTCTTTGTTACGATTTTCTTTATTTGTCTTCTTTAAAAAATAAAATAAAATAAAAATGAAATCAAACAAATATGAAATTTTACATACACGATCCCTACATTTTTTTGGGCATGCATGCAAAAAATGGCCTCAAAAAATGACAAAAAAAGTAAAATACTGTTAAAAAGCCCCCGACCCGTGTAGTGGGGCACCCAATGGCCGGGATGGGTAAAAAATTTTCATTTTTATTTATGTTTTGCATTCTAAAATTAATATAAAGTTTTTAGGAATTAATGCAACTAGCGGCACCATTGCTTGATAAATATTCTATATTTTATAATTTTCTTTATTTTTCGTATTTGAAAAATAAAATAAAATAAAAATGACGTCAAAGAGTTAAGAAATTTTACAGCCACGATCCTTACATTTTTCTGGACATGCCTGCAAAAAAATGGGCTAAAAATGAAAAAATGTGAAACACTGTCAAAAGGCCCCCGGCCTGCATAGTGGGGCGCCCAGGGGCCGGCATGGGTCAAAAATTTATATTTTTATTTATGTTTTTCATTCCACTATTAATATACAAATTTTTAGGAATTAATACAATAAGTGGCACCATTGTTTAATGAATATTCGATTTTTTTTATCATTTTCTTTACTTATCGTATTTAAAAAATAAAATAAAATAAAATTGACGTCAAACAATTATGAAATTTTGCAGACACGATCCTTACCATTTTCTGGGCATGCGTGCAAAAGGTGGCCTCAAGAAATGATCAAAAAAAGTAAAACACTAAGAAAAAGAACTGGGTCCGCATACTTGGGCGCCCAGTGGCCGGGATGGGTAAAAAATTTACATTTCTAGTTATGTTTTGCATTCTAAAATTAGTATACCATTTCTAGGAATTAATGCACCAAGCGGCACCATTGTTTGACGAATATTCTATTTTTAATGAATTTATTTTTTTTCTTTCAAAAATAAAATAAAATAAAAATGATGTCAAACAATTATGAAATTTCACAGACACGATCCTTACATTTTTATGGGCACGGTTGCAAAAAATGGCCTAAAAAAAGGATAAAAAAACAAAAACGCTGTCATAAAGCCCCCAGACTGCGTAGTGGGGCGTCCAGGGGCCGGGATGGGTAAAAAATTTACATTTTTATTTATGTTTTGCATTCTAAAATTAATATACAATTTTTAGGAATTAATGCAAGAAGTGGCACCATTGTTTGATGAATATTCTATTTTTTACGATTTTCTTTCTTTTTCGTCTTTGAAAAATAAAATAAAAGAAAAATGACGTCAAAAAATTATGAAATTTTGAAGGTACGATCCTTACATTTTTCTGGGCATGCTCGTGAAAGATAGCCTCAAAAAATGATAAAAAAAAAAGTAAAACGCTGTCAAAAAGCCCCCGGCCTAGGTAGTGGGGCGCCTATGGGTTGGGATGGGTAAAAAATTTACATTTTTATTTATGTTTTACATTCTAAAATTAATATACAATATTTAGGGAATAATGCAACAAGCGGCACCATTGTTTGATGAATATTTTATTTTTAGTGATTTTCTTTATTCTTCATCTTTGAAATTTTTCATCTTTGAAAAATAAAATAAAATAAAAATGACGTCAAAAAATTATAAAATTTTGCAGCCACAATCCTTATATTTTTCTAGGCATGCCTACAAAAAATGGCTTTAAAAAATGACAAAAAGAGTAAAACACTATCAAAAAGCCCCCGGTTCGCATAGTGGGGTGCCAGGGGCCAGAATGGGTTAAAAAATGTCATTTTTATTTATGTCTTGCATTCTAAAATTAATATACAATTTTTAGGAATTAATATAACAAGTGGCACCATTGTTTAACGAATATTATATTTTTACTGATTTTCTTTGTTTTTAAACTTTGAAAAATAAAATAAAATAAAAGCGACATCAAAAAATTATGAAATTTTCTAGACACTATCCTTATATTTTTCTGGGCAAGCCTGCAAAAAATAGCCTCAAAAAATGATAAAAAAAGTAAAACGCTGTCAAAAAGTCCCAAGCTCGCGTAGTGTGGCGCCCAGGGGCCAGGATGGCTCAAAAACTTACTTTTTATTTACTTTTTGCATTCTAAAATTAATATATAATTTTTAGCAATTAATACAACAAGCGGGACAATTGTTTGATGAATATTCTATTTTTTATGTTTTTCCTTATATTTCATCTTTGAAAAATAAAATAAAATAAAAGCGGCGTCAAAAAATTTTGAAATTTTGCATACACGATCCTTACATTTTTCTGGGCATGCTTGCAAAAAATGGCCAAAAATGACCAAAAAAAGAGTAAAACGCTGTCAAAAATCCCCCGACATGCATAATGGGCCGCCCAGGGCCTGGGATGGGTAAAAAATTTACATCTTTATTTATCCTTTGTGTTCTAAAATTAATATACAATTTTCAGGAATTAATGCAACAAATGGCACCATTGTTTTATGCATATTCTATTTTTTATGATTTTCTCTATTTTTCGTCTCTGAAAAATAAAATAAAATAAAATGATGTCAAAAATTAAGAATTTTGTAGACATGATCCCTACATTTATCTGGGCATGTCTGCAAAAAATGGCCTAAGCAAATGACAAAAAAAGTAAAACACTATCAAAAAGCCCCCGGCCCGCGTAATGGGGCTCCCAGGGGCCGGGATAGGTTAAAAATTTAATTTTTTATTTATGTTTTGCATTCTAAAATTAATATACCATTTTTAGGAATTAACGCAACAAGCAAGACCACTTTTTTAACGAGTATTCTATTGTTTATGATTTTCTTTATTTTTCATCTTTTAAAAATAAAATAAATAAAATAAAATAACAACGACGTCAAATAATTATGAAATTTTGCAGACACGATCCTTACATTTTTATGGGCATGCCTGCAAAAAATGGCCTAAAGAATGACAAAAAGAATAAAACACTATCAGAAAGCCACCAGCCCGAATAGTGGGGCACCCAGGGGCCAGGATGGGTAAAAAATTTACATTTTTATTTATGTTTTGCATTCTAAAATTAATGTACAATTTTTGGGAACTAATGCAACAAGCGGCACTATTGTTTGATGAATATTCTATTTTTTATGATTTTCTTTATTTTTCATCTTTGAGAGATAAAATAAAATAAAAATGACGTCAAAAAAATATGAAATTTTACAGCCATGATCCTTACATATTTCTGGGCATACCAACAAAAAACGACCTAAAAAAATAACAAAAAAGAGTAAAACACTGTCAAAAAGCCCCCAGTCCGTATAGTGGGGTGGCCAGGGGCCGGGATGGGTTAAAAATTTACATTTTTATTTATGTTTTGCATTCTAAAATTGATATAGAATTTTTAGGAATTAATCCAACAAGTGGCACCATTGTTTGATGAATATTCTATTTTTTATGTTTTTCTTTATTTTTCATATTTGAAAAATAAAATAGAATAAAAATGACGGCAAAAGATTAGTAAATTTAGCAGGCACGATCCTTACATTTTTCTGGGCATGCCTACAAAAAAAAGCCTCAAAAAATGACAAAAAAGTAAAACGCTATAAAAAAGCCTCCGGCCCGCATGGTGGGGCTCTCCAGGGCTGGGATGGGTATAAAATTTACATTTTTATTTATGTTTTAGATTCTAAAATTAATATACAATTTTTAGGAATTAATGCAACAAACAGCACCATTTTTTTTATTGAATATTCTATTTTTTTTCTATGATTTTCTTTATTTTTCATCTTTGAAAAATAAAATAAAATAAAAAAGGTGTCAAAAAATTATCAAATTTTGCAGACACGATCCTTACATTTTTCTGGGCATGCTTGCCAAAAAGGGCCTAAAAAAAAGACAAAAAAAGTAAAACACTGTCAGAAAGCCCCCGGCTCGCATAGTGGGGCACCCACGGGCCGGGATGGGTCAAAAATTTATATTTTTATTTATGCTTTACATTCTAAAATTAACTTACAATTTTGAGGAATGAATGCAACGAGCAGCACCATTGTTTGATGAATATTCTATTTTTTTATGATTTTCTTTATTTTTCATCTTTGAGACATAGAATAAAAAAAATGACGTCAAAATATTATGAAATTTTACCGCTACGATCCTTACATTTTTCCGGGTATGCCAGTAAAAAAGACCTTAAAAATGACAGAAAAGTGTAAAACAGAATCAAAATGTCCCCGGTCCGCATAATGGGGCGCCCAGAGGCCGGGATGGTTCAAAAATTAACATTTTTATTTATGTTTTGCATTCTAAAGTTAATATACAATTTTTAGAAATTAATCCAACAAGCAACACCATTGTTTGATGAATATTCTATTTTTTTATGTTTTTCTTCATTTTTAGTATTTGAAAAATAAAATAGAAGAAAAATGATGTAAAAAAAGTAGTAAATTTGGTAGACACGATCATTACAATTTTCTGGGCATGCTTGCAAAAAAGGCATGAACAAATGACAAAAAAAGTGAAACACTATCAGAAAGCCCTTGACATGCGTAGTGGGGTGTCCAGGGGCCGGGATAGGTAAAAAATTTACATTTTTATTTATGTTTTACATTCTAAAATCAATATAAGATATTTAGAAATTAATGTAATAAACGACACTATTTTTTTTAATAAATATTTTATTTTTTTATTATTTTCTTTATTTTTAATCCTTAAAAAGTAAAATAAAATAAAAGCAACGTCAAAAAATTATGAAATTTGGTAGACATGATCCTTACATTTTTTGGGCCTACTTGCAAAAAATGAAAAAAAACACATAAAACGCTGTCAAAAAGCCCCCGGCTCGCATAGTTGGGCGCGCAGGGGCCGGGATGGGTTAAAAATTTATATTTTTATTTATGTTTTGCATTCTAAAATTAATATACAAATTTTAGGAATTAATGTAGCAAGTGGCACCATTGTTTGATGAATATTCTATTTTTTATGATTTTCTTTATTTTTCATCTTTGAAACATAAAATAAAATAAAAACGACGTCAAAAAATTATGGAATTTTACAGCCACGATCCCTACATTTTTCTGGGCATGCCTGTAAAAAATGACCTCAAAAAATAAGAAAAAAGGGTAAAACGCCCGGGGGCCGGTATGGGTCAAAATTTTACATTTTTATTTATATTTTCCATTCTAAAATTAATATATAATTTTTAGGAATTAATCCAACAAGCGGCACCATTATTTGACGAATATGCTATTTTTTTTATGTTTTTCTTTATTTTCCATATTAGAAAAATAAAATAGAATAAAAATGACGTCAAAAAACTGATAAATTTAGCAGACACGGTCCTTACATTTTTATTGTAATGCCAGCCAAACAAACGTGTAAAAAAATGATAATAAAAGTAAAACGTTGTCAAAAAGCATTCGGCCCGCATGGTGGGGTGCCCCGTGACTAGGATGGGTCAAAAATTTATATTTTTATTTATGTTTTGCATTCTAAAATTAATATATAATTTATAGGAATTAATGAAACAAGCAGCACCATTTTTTTTAATGAATATTCTATTTCTTATGATTTTCTTTATTTTTCATCTTTGAAACATAAAATAAGATAAAAATGACGTCAAAAAATTTTAAAATTTTACAGCCACGATCCGTACATTTTTCTTGCATGCCTACAAAAAATGACCTCAAAAAATGACAAAAAAGGGTAAAACACTATCAAAAGCCCCCGGTCTGCATAGTGGGCCACCTAGGGGCTGAGATCAGTCAAGAATTTATATTTTTATTTATGTTTTACATTGTAAAATTAATATACAATTTTAAGAAATTAATGCAATAAGCGGCACCATTGTTTGACGAATATTCTATTTTTTTATGTTTTTCTGTATTTTTCATATTTGAAAAATAAACTAGAATAAAAATGATGTCAAAAAATTAGTAAATTTAGCAGACACGATCCTTACATTTTTCTGGGCATGCCTGCAAAAAAAGGCCTCAAAAAATGACAAAAAAGTAAAAACGCCTCTGACACGCATGGTGGGGCTCCCCGGGGCTGGGATGGGTAAAAACTTACATTTTTATTTATGTTTTGCATTCTAAAATTAATATACAATGAGGAATTAATACGACAAACATCACTATTTTTTTTAAAGAATATTCTAATTTTACGATTTTCTTTATTTTTCATCTTTAAAAAATAAAATAAAATAAAAAATGACGTCAAAAAATTATGAAATTTTACAGATATGATCCTTACATTTTTTTGGGCTTGCCTGCAAAAAATGGCCTGAACAAATGACAAAAAAAAGTAAAACGCTATCAAAAAGCCCCCGACCTGCGTAGTGGGGCGCCCAGGGGCTGGCATAGGTAAAAAATTTACATTTTTATATTTGTTTTACATTCTACAATTAATATACAATTTTTAGGAATTCATGCAACAAACGGCACCATTATTTGATGAATATTCTATTTTTTATGATTTTTTTTTTATTTTTCATCTTTAAAACATAAAATAAAATAAAAACTATGTCAACAAATTATGGACTTTTATAGCCACGATCTATACATTTTTCTGGGCATGTTCGCAAAAAATGACCTCAAAAAATGACAAAAAAGAGTAAAACACTATCAAAAAGCCCCCCGTCCCCATAGTGGGGTGCCCAGGGGCCGGGATGGGTGAAAAATTTACATTTTTATTTATGTTTTGCAATCTAAAATTAATATAAAAATTTTTAGGAATTAATCCAACAAGCGGCACCATTGTTTGACAAATATTTTATTTTTTATGTTTTTTTTTTCATATTTGAAAAATAAAATATAATAAAAATGACGTCAAAAAAGTAGTAAATTTAGCAGACACGATCCTTACATTTTTCTGGGCATGCCCGCAAAAAAAAAAGCCTAAAAAAATGACAAAAAAAGTTAAACGTTGTCAAAAACCCTCCGACCCGCATTGTGGGGCGCCCCGGGTGTGGGATGGGTAAAAAATTTATATTTTTATTTATGTTTTACATTCTAAAATTAATATACAATTTTGAGGAATTATTACAAGAAGCGGCACCTTTGTTTGTTGAATATTCTATTTTTTTACGATTTTCTTTATTTTTCGTCTCTGAAAAATAATGTAAAATAAAAACAACATAAAAAAATTATGAAATTTTGCAGCCATGATCCTTACCTTTTTCTGGGCATGCCTATAAAAAATGACCTCAAAAAATTACAAAAAAGAGTAAAACACTATAAAAAAGTCTCCGGTCTGTATAGTGGGGTGCCTAGGGGCCGGGATGGGCAAAAAATTTATATTTTTATTTATGTTTTACATTCTAAAATTAATATAACATTTTTAGGAATTCATCCAACAAGTGGCAATATTGTTTGACAAAAATTCTATTTGTTATGTTTTTCTTTACTTTTCATCTTTGAAAAATAAAATACAATAAGAACGACGTGAAAAAATTATAAAATTTAGCCGACACGACCCCTACATTTTTCTGGGCATGCCGGCAAAAAAAAAAAAAAAACGGCCTAAAAAACTAACAAAAAAGTAAATCGCTATTAAGAAACACCCAACCCGCACAGTGTGGCGCCCAGGGACTGGGATGGGTAAAAAATTTACATTTTTATTTATGTTTTGCATTCTAAAATTAATATACAATTTTTAAGAATTAAAGCAATAAGGGGCACCATTTTTTTAATAAGTATTCTATTTTTTATGATTTTCTTTATTTTTCATCTTTGAAAAATAAAATAAAATAAAAACGACGTCAAAAATTAAGAAATTTTACAAACACGATCCTTACATTTTTTTGAGCTTGCCTGCAAAAAATGGCCTAAAAATGACAAAAAAAGTAAAACACTGTCAAAAGGCTCCTTGCTCGTATAGTGGGGCGCCCAGGGGTCGGGATGGGTTAAAACTTTACAGTTTTATTTATGTTTTGCATTCTAAAATTAATATACAATTTTTAGGAATTAATGCAACAAGCGGCACAATTGTTTGACGAAAATTCTATTTTTTTATGGTTTTCATTATTTTTCGTCTCTAAAAAATAAAATAAAATAAAAATGACGTCAAAAAATTATGAAATTTGGCAGACACAATCCTTACATTTTTCTAGGCATGTCTACAAAAAAAGCCTTAAAAAATGACAAAAAAGTAAAACGCTGTCAAAATACCCTCGACCCGCGTAGTGGTGCTCCCAGCGGCCGGGATGGGTCAAAAACTTACATTTTTATTTATGTTTTGCATTTCAAAATAAATATACAATTTTTAACAATTAATGCAACAAGTGAAACCATTGTTTGATGAATATTCTATTTTTTACGATTTTCTTTATTTTTCATCTTTTAAAAAAAAATAAAATAAAAATGACGTCAAAAAATTATGAAATTTTGCACACATGATCCTTACATTCTTCTAGGCGTGCTTGTAAAAAATGGTGACAAAGAATGACAAAAAAGTAAAACGCTGTCAAAAAGCCCCCGACCCGCGTAGTGGGGCCCTAGGGGTCGGGATGAGTAAAAAATTTACATTGTTATTTATGTTTTGAATTCTAATAATAATATACGATTTTTAGGAATTAATACAACAAGCGGAACCACTTTTTTAATGAATATTCTATTTTGTTTATGATTTTCTTTATTTTTCATCTTTAAAAAATAAAATAAAATAAAAACGACGTCAAAAAATTCTGAAATTTTACAGACACGATACTTACATTTTTCTGGGCACGTCTACATAAATTGACCTAAAAAAATGATAAAAAACTAAAACACTGTCAAAAAACCCGCAGCCCGCAGAATGGGGCACCCAGGGGCCAGGATGGGTCAAAAATTTACATTTTTATTTATGTTTTGCATTCTAAAATTAATATAGAATTTTTAGGAATTAATGGAACAAGCGGAACCATTGTTTCATGAATATTCTATTTTTTATGATTTTTTTATTTTTTATTTTAAAAAATAAAATAAAATAAAAACGTCATCAAAAAATTTTGAAATTTTGCGAACACAACCCTTACATTTTTCTGGGCGTGATTGCAAAAAATGGCCTTAACAAATGACAAAAAAGAGTAAAATACTATCAAAAAGCCCCCGGTCCGCATAGTGGGTCCCCCTATGGTCGGGATGTGTTAAAATTTTACATTTTTATTTATGCTTTGCATTCTAAAATTAATACACTATTTTTAGGTGTTAATGCAACAGGCGGCACCATTGTTTGACGAATATTCTATTTTTTTATGATTTTATTTATTTTTCATTTTTGAAAAATAGAATAAAATAAAAATGACGTCAAAAAATGATGAGATTTTACAAACACGATCCTTACATTTTTCTGGGAACGCTTGCAAAAAATGGCCGAAAAAAATGATAAAAAAAGTGAAACGCTGTCAAAAATTCATTGGCCCGCGTAAGGGCGCCCAGGGGCCAGGATGGGTC
Organism: Morus notabilis; assembly: GCF_000414095.1. Taxonomy (NCBI): domain Eukaryota; kingdom Viridiplantae; phylum Streptophyta; class Magnoliopsida; order Rosales; family Moraceae; genus Morus; species Morus notabilis. The sequence goes on along the minus strand of NW_010358631.1, from coordinate 28,230 downwards.
AACAATTTACACTTTTATTTATATTTTACCTTCTAAAATTAATATACTATTTGTAGGAATTAATGCAATGAGCGGCACCATTGTTTGATGAATACTCTATTTTCCTCTATTTTCTAAGATTTTCTTTATTTTTCATCTTTAAAAAATAAAGAAATTGACGTTAAAGAATTATGAAATTTTACAGACACGATCCTTACATTTTTCTGGGCATGCCTACAAAAAATGGCCCCAAGAAATGAGAAAAAAGTAAAATGTTGTCAAAAAGCCCTCGGCCTGCGTAGTGGGGTGCCCAGAGGCCGGGATGGGTCAATAATTTTCATTTTTATTTATATTTTACATTCTAAAATTAATATACAATTTTTAGGAATTAATGCAATAAGCGGCACCATATTTGGATAAATATTCTATTTTTATGATTTTCTTTATTTTTCATCTTTAAAAAATAAAATAAAATAAAATAAAAATGACGTCAAAAAATTATGAAATTTTGCAGACACGATCCCTATATTTTTCATGGCATACCTACATAAAATGGCCTAAAAATGACTAAAAAAAGTAAAACGCTGTCAAAAAGACCCCGACCCACGTGGTGGGGCGCCCATAACTATTTAAAATGAGCGAAAAAAAATCAAAATACTATAAAGTAGGCGACTCTGTGCTTTTCCTAAATGGGGCGGGGGGACTACTTGAGGCTAGCTCAAGTAGTTGTACGCATGAGTGTGTGATCTAGAGTTTGAATCCTAGGCCTCGTTCACTTCGTGGATTCGAGTTTTCTATTCGAGCTGAGATGTGACATTTTCTGAGTGCTTTTCACTATAGCAGAAAAAGCTAGATATGACATTTTCTGAAAACTTTTTACTGTAAAAACCTAAAAACTAAAAACTTGAATCGGTGAAATGAAAGAGGCACTAGTGGTTTCATTTTTTCTTAATATAGTGGAAGTCTTTGGTCCATCAGGCAAATATAGCATTGGGGCCTACCATTTGTAACCCCAGTTTCAAAGACACGGCCATCATATTATTATTCTAAATATTTTAAAGAGAACTCTTGAACCTATTGTTCACTGTACAGTGTTATCAACAGTAAATTTTCTCTTTTAACCTCATAAATGTGTATTTACCGATTTGACCTTTATATTTGCTTAACATGTCCTTCCTGAGCTGCCTTTTTTGTCTTTCTCTTTAAATTTTTTTAAGGAAAAAAGTTTTCCCTTTGCAGATGGGGTAACAGCTGGAATAGGATGTTTTTTCCATTATTTTTTTCCACCACCCACACTACCCATTGGGTGCGTTTGGAATTGATTCCAAAACGTTTTTGTTTTCTGTACGAAAATGGAAATGAAAACGTTTTCATTTTCATTTTTGAATTATTTCTGAAAATGTGTTTGGTAGTTTTATTTAGAGATTGATTTCAGTTTTAAAAAAAAACTGAAACTGCGTTTGGTGGTTTCATTTTTGAAAACATGTAATAGTATTTAATATATTAAATAAATAATAATTGAATCACAAATAAAAACACTAATAATTAATAAAATATGGAAATTACAATATTAGCTTAAATTATTGTCGCCTATACGAATCCCACATTTGATTCGTTAGATGATCCATAAAATTAACCATGTAATTACGTTGTTGCCGACCACCCATTTCAGATGTTTCTGCTTCTTGTGCATCCATACCATGTTGTTGTTCCTGTTGCCCTTCTTGTTCTCCCTCAATATCTTCTACGGGCAAATCGACCTCATATTGTCTAAATAGAAGATCATCTCGCGCGTGCATCTTAATTAAATTGTGGATCACACAACAAGCTATTGGTATAACATTTTGTCTTGGCATCCAATAATTGGTCATATGCCTAAGAATTTTAAACCTTGCTTTCAAGACCCCAAAGCACCTCTCTATGCAATTACGCAGTGAAGAGTGATAATAATTGAATAACTCTTGTGGTCCCGTTGGTTGACCACCATTTCTAAACTGT
>NW_010358631.1:7500-25903 GCF_000414095.1 Morus notabilis | reverse complement strand
AGTTTTATAACTTGAGGTGCTAATGCAGACAATGCGGTAAGCATATTATCAAAATGCCGGTGTACTGTCTCTCCAGAATGACAAAATCTATCATATATCTCTCTATTGCGATCTGAGTGAGCAACCATTCTTAAGAACATCATTATAGATTCTTCTGCTGAAATACTTGAAGAGGGCAGTAGATTGCGGCCTCGAATTAACTGAACAATTGCTTCGAACGTGTCTCGATGCATACGACACATTTCAAACAAATTTTCGGGATGTCCATGTAATTGTTCTAAAACATATTCTCGTCCTGTTAATGCAGAATTACGACGAGGTTGCCTAGTTCATATGTTTCTAATCGACATCAATAATTGGATATAATGTTGTGGTTGTTCATCATCATCTGATGACTGGAGAAAGTCAACAGCTCTGGCATCATTCTCACTATCTGAATCTATATTAACCTAAAAAATGAACCAAGACTAGAACTAATCAAACATCCATATAACATTAACTAATCAAACGAAGAACTCCAATGTAATTCAATCCGACTAAAAAAAAATAACAAAGTCTAACAAACACAAGTCCAAGAGGAAAATCTGTCGTATATGCTCAACAATACTTAGAAAAAAAACATATGTCCGAGAGGAAACAAATAAAGAAAACAACACAATAATCATTTAAACTACATGCTTTGAATCCATGAAAGATGACGACAAGCGGGCATTTTCACAAACATCCTCCTAAGGGAAATGTCAACCGCCAACTGGTGCGCTACCTTAGTATACACATTGTCGTCTAAATACTCCCCATACTCATTCAGCAAATCCATACAGGTTTCAATACTTGTAGTTGGATCCTCTTTCTGAGCCTCGGCTAATGCCATAGTACGGGCTTGCCTATCAGCTAAATATTGCTGAAACAAATCAACCTTTTGAACAGATGTCTAACTACGTAGGGTAGCACTCTTTGCCAAAGCCTCTATAGCCGCGTCAACTACACTGTTGTTCTTGTCCTTCTTGGATCGAGTAGTAGGACCCTGAGATCGTCTGTTTCTATTGTCTTCTGTACCCCGGACTTCATCCGAGTCCCCTGTACCCTCATCCACCTCTTCTGGTTGTGTGGCTGCCCTTTTCGCCGCATTCAAAACATTAACGGTAGTATGTGCATTCATTGATCCCTGTCTAGTAGCAATAGTCCCAAAAAAAAATCTGTGAAAGTTGGGCAAAGTTTTATAAACCCCCTTTCTTGAATTTCTTAGCCTCGGGATGCTTCTGACATTATAAAGAAAACAAGAGTAAATACTCATGTGCAATCCAAACACAAATTCAACTCTTTCATATAACATAAGATGTTAATGCTCAAAACTTACCGCCACATATGAATCCCATACTTCCTTTTCAGCTGTGACAATGTTAGCCTCAGAATCCCAAACAAACCCTGTCGTTTCAATTAATGCCTTAAACTCCCTCGTGCTACGCCTAAGCTTATTCCAATTTGCTTTAAGCTGGTCTGATGTGAAATGCTTACCAAACTTAAGTGTTATTTCATTAGTAATTTTCATCCACATTTTTTTTTGTCCAGAGTGGCTGTTTGCATCCCAGTCTTTGACTCTTCGTATATCAGTTCCACATAAAAATCCTCAATTGCGGACGGCCATTCGTATTATCGTCCTCATCACACATCTAAAATAACACTTTCATCATTAAAATAAATGTCAATTTGTAAAGTATATACACACACACAGACACACACACACGCAGGGTCTGATGGGGGCTGATAATCAGCCCCAATTGGGGCTGATGGGGGCTGAATTTCAGCCCCCATCAGGGTAGATAATCAGCCCCTATTGGGGCTGATGGGGGCTGATTTTCAACCCCCATTGGGGCTCATTTTCAGCCCCCATTGGGGTTGATGGGGGCTGATTTATCAGCCCCCATCAGGGCTGATAATCAGCCCCCAACTAAACCCCATTGGGGGCTGATAATCAGCCCCAATGGGGACTGATAATCAGCCCCCAATGGGGTTGATGAGGGATGATTATTAGCCCCATCAGGGCTTATAATCAGCCCTCATTGAGGCTGAAGGGTGCTGATTATCAGCCCCCATTGGGGCTGATGGGGGCTGATTTTCAGCCCCCATCAGGGCTGATAATCAGCCCCTAATGGGGCTGATTGGGGCTGATTATCAGCCCCCATTATGGCTTATAATCAACCCCTATTGGGGCTGATGAGGGCTGATTTTTAGCCCCCATCAGGGCTGATTATCAGCCCCCATTGGGGCTGATTTTTAGCCCCCATTAGGGCTGATAATCAGCCCCAAATTGGGTTGATGGGGGCTGATTATCAGCCCCCATCAGGGCTTATAATCAGCCCCTATTGGGGCTGATGGGGGCTGATTTTGAGCCCCCATCAGGGCTGATAATCAGCCCCTAATGGGACTGATGGGGGCTGATTATCAGCCCCCATCAAGCTTATAATCAGCCCCCATTGGGGCTGATGGGGGCTGATTTTGAGCCCCCATCAGGGCTGATAATCAGCCCCTAATGGGGCTGATGGGGGCTGATTATCAGCCCCCATCAAGGCTTATAATCTGCCCCCATTAGGGCTGATGAGCTTATAATCTGCCCCCATTAGGGCTGATGGGGGCTGATTACATCAGGGCTTATAATCAGCCCCCGTTGGGGCTGATGGGGGCTGAAATTAGCCCCCATTGGGGCTCATGGGGGATGATTATCAGCGCCCATCAGGGCTGAAATCAGCCCCCATTGGAGCTCATGGGGGCTGATTATCAGCCCCCATTGGGGTTCATGGGGGCTGATTATCTGCCCCCATCAGGGCTGAAATCAGCCCCAATTGGGGCTGATAGGGGCTGATTATCAGCCCCCATGGGAGCTGATAAGCAGCCCTATTGGGGCTCATAGGGGATGATTATCAGCCCCCATCAGGGTTGAAATCAGCCCCCATTGGGGCTGATGGGGGCTAAAATTAGCCCCCATCAGGGCTGAAATCAGCCCCCATTGGGGCTCATGAGGGCTGATTATCAGCCCCCATCAGGGCTGATTATCAGCCGCCATTGGAGCTGAATTTTAGCCTCCATTCGGGCTGATAATCAGCCCTCAATGGGGTTGATGGGGGCTGATTATCAGCCCCCATCAGGGCTTATAATCAGCCCCCATTGGGGCTGATGGAGGCTGATAATCAGCCCCCATTGGGGCTGATGGGGGCTAAAATCAACCCCCGTCAGGGCTGACATCAGCCCCCATTGGGGCTCATGGGGGCTGATTATCAGCCCCCATCAGGACTGAAATCAGCCCCCGTTGGGGATGGGGGTTGATTATCATCCCCCTATGGGAGTTGATAATCAGCCCCCATTGGGGCTCGTGGGGGATGATAATTAGCCTCCATTGGGGCTCATAGGGGCTGATTATCAGCCCCCATCAGGGCTAAAATTAGCTCCCATTGGGGCTGATAGGGGCTGATTATCAGCCCCCATCAGGACTGATAATCAGCCCCCATTGGGGCTGATGGGGGCTGATTATTAGCCCCCCCATTGGGGCTCATGGGGGCTGATTATTAGCCCCCATCAGGGCTGATAATCTGCCCCCATTAGGGCCTCCCAGGTCAGCCCTAATGGGAGGCCCCCAGGGGATGATTCAGCCCCAACGGGGGCCTCCCAGGGGCTGATTCGGCCCCCATTGGGGCTGATAATCAGCCCCCATTGGTGCTGATTATCAGCCCCTATTAGGGGCTGATTCAGCCCCAATGGGAGGCTCTCAGGAAAAAAAAAGGGAAAAAAATTCAGCAACTCAGATAATCAAAAAATTAGACAAAATACTAACCAAATCAAACGGAAATCAACCTATTTCGTTGAGTATATCAAGTCAAAATCATTATAAAAAAAACCCATAAAAAAAACAACCAAATCATCTAAACAAAACCCCAAAATCAGCTAACTCAACCAACTTAGGCGGGAAGGAAACCAAATCAGAAAACTAATAACTGGGTGAGAAGAGCCATAGCTTGGTGAGAAGAGGCCGAGACGAGAACGGGAAGAACGGAGGACACCGGAGGAGCCCCAACGGCGCAAGTCTGGCGAGAAGGAAACCGGAGAAAACGATTCCGGCGAGAAGAACGGAGGAGCTCGGCTGGCAAGAAGGCTGAAGAATCTGGGCTGAAGAATGGCTGAAGAATGGCTGAAGCAAAAAAAAAAAAAAAAAAACTCAGACGGGGGAGGCTGAAGCAGAAAACGGGAGAGAAAAGGAAAAGAAAACAAAAATGGAGAAAACATGTTTTTTTCGTTTTCTGATTTCCACAAAAAGACAAAAACGTTTTTATTTTTGTTTTTTAAAAAAACTTGCACCAAACGCATTTTTAACACCCATTTTCAATTTTTTACTTCAAAAAACATGAAAAATGAAAATAGAAACAGAAACAAACAGGCCCATTATTTCCTTCTCCTCTGAAAGCTTTCTTCTGTTAGAAAGTCGTTTCCTCTTTTTCTTCTATCATTTTGCTCCATCGCCTACAGTTCCCATTATTTCCTTCTCCTCTTAAAGTTTTCTTCCGTTAGAAATTTTTTTTCTCTTTTATTTGTTATTAGGCTAATTTTTTTTTTCTGATCTGATTTCTTTTATCAATGCTTCTTCTCTCTGTTTTTTTTTCCTTTTGTTTTTTTTTTTTTTTTTTTTTTTTTTTTTTTTTTTTTTTTTGCGATTTTGCCTGTGTGGTTTTTTCTGTGTACTCATTTTGACTTTTTTTTTGGATTTGATTTCTTTTTTCACTACTTCTTTCTGTTTTTTTTTTTTTTCTTTTTGGGCTTTTTTTTTTGGACTTTGCTGATTTCATTTTTTTCCTACTTATTTCGTCCTTTTTTTTATCCTATTTCTATTTTCAGTGCTTTTTTATGTATGTTGTTTTTTTTTTTTTTTTTTTTTTTTTGGGGGGGTTTTTTTTTTTTTTTTTATAATGTCGGTATGCTCTTTTTCGTACTGATTTCGTTCTTTCTTTGATGGTATGATTTTTTTTTCTTATTTATTTCATTTTTTTATCCTATTTATATTTTAACTACTTCTTCTGTTTGATTTTTTTTTTGTTTTGGGTTTTTTTTATACTGTTGTTTTGATATTTTTCGCACTGATTTCGTTCTTCCTTTTGCATATATTATTTTCTACGCTTTTGCATTATTTTTTCTCTCCAAATATGGTTTTAATAAGTTCTTTTTCCTTTCATCATTTTGTTGTCGGATTATGTTTTTCTTTTTACGTTTTCTTCAGTTCTAATGATTTTTTATCTTATGTACTAATTTCGTTATTTCTTGGTTATGATGTTATGTTCTTTTGTTTTTCAAATGTTTTCCCTTTTTTTTTTTTTCCGTCTAAGCACGTAATTTTTTCTTTCTGTACTAATTTTGTTTCTATTCTCTTTTGTAGAGATATTGTTTCTTTTTGGTTATGCTTTTTCGTTCTCTCTTCATTTTTCATATCTTCTTATTTTTTTTCCATCATTTAGGTTTTTTTCTACATTTTTTTAAAAGGATTTTTTTCTTTGGGATTTTTCTTTAATTTTTTTTAGAATTTTCGTTTGTAATTTTTTTTCTATTTTATGTAATATTTTTTCCTTTATTATTTATTGCTGATTTATTACTCTTTTTGTGCCGGTATTTTCTTTCTACAATTCTCTAATGTATAAATGAAAGCGGTTTATTTTGTGTTAGTATTGGTATTAGTGTTTTAGTTTGACATGTATATTTCATTTTCTTCTGTTTTGCATAATATATATCTATTATCTTACTGTCAGTAGTTTATTGATTTTTTTTTTACAGTGACACTCATGCCTCATGACATCTGCCATAATATATTTATCACTCTAATTGATATTTTTTTGCAGGGGTTTATATTGGAGATTGAGCGAGATTTGTGACTATTATACTATGACACGTACATTTCATCTCTTTTAGTTCTGTTTAATATAAATCTAATATCTTATTGTTGGTTGTTTATTGGTTCTATTTTGCGGTTTGTTCCATGCTTAATGACACTTGCCATAATATATAATCACGACTTTCATAGATATTTCTTTGTATGTTTTTGTGTCGGTCTTCCATCAAGATTTCAGTTACTTTATGTATATACATTGGTCTTCATTTTATATTTCTTCTTCATATGTTATATTCTATCCTTCTTAGTCTTTTCTATTTTCTTCCGGTTTAAAAGTATTATTCCTATTACACTTTTCATAGTATTTCTACTGCCTCTTAGATATTTTGGTTTTTTTTTTTTCATTTATAATATTTGGTCTTCTGTTACATCTATTCTGTTCGGTGTACTTCTTTGTGAAAGGTGTTATAGTTTTACTTATTATATGTGTTTCTTAGTTGTTTTAAAATATTGCTTTATAATGTTTTCTTGATATGTTACATGAATTTATTTATTCATTTAGTCACTTACTAATATTTATATTTTTTCCTAACCCTCTTTTTTTTATGCGGTTTCAATTTCCTTTTTCTGTGGTCGTTTAGTGCTTATGTTATATTTATTATTGTTATTTAACTATATGTTACGTCTATATATATACATATATAATATTTTTTCCGTCCTAAAGTGTCTACCTTTTTTAAAGGATTTTACTATTTCTTGGTGATGATGATGCATGTGTCTTCTATTATGAGCATGTATCATATGACTATTAATAGAGACTTGGTTGTTTTTTATGTTGCTCGAGTTATTTTGGTTTTATGCTTTTATCTTTTAACTTTTTTAATCATGAGGTTTTACTGTTTTTTCTTACTGAATATGTTATTTCTTCGCTTTCAGGTCATTATTTTTCAAAGACTTTTTATACATTTTTACTAATCAGTTCCCAAAATTTCGTCTCTGTTTTATATTCCATGCCCTCTATCCTTTAGTAGTTCAAATTCATCATTTTGTCCTTAAGTTTTTACTTATTTATTTGTTCTTTTTCTAAATATTCTAAAAGAGATTTTTTTGGTGTTATTGTTCACTATACATTGTTATGAACTATGAACTTCCTCTTTTAACCTCATAAATGTGTATTTACCGATTTGGCCTTTATGTTTGCTTAAAACATCCTTCCTGAGTTGCCTTTTTTGTCTATCTCTTTAATTTTTTTTAAGAAAAATATTCTAAATCCTTCTAAATACATATCTAAATAATATTTCTTAATTTCAGCTCTGAATCAAAATCAAAAGAACTTTCTGCAAACCGCCCAAAGAAAAGGTATACACTTCAACCTATTTATATATTATATTGACCTATTGTGATTAGCCCAGACATTGTGGAATTATGAAAAATATTTTAAATTGTTCTAAATACACATTTAAATAATATTTCCTAATTTCAGCTCTGAATCAAAATCAAAAGAACTTTTTACAAAGTGCCCAAAGAAAAGATAATATAAATATTTTTAGATCTTCTATTATACACTATCTATATAAAAACTTTGTCAACCTATTTATATATTATATTGACCTATTATGATTTCTTAGCATTTCTATCTTACAATTAAAAAAGATAGCATAATGGATTTGATAGGCATTACTATATTGTAGTGTATATATGTTTATATGTACATATAAATATATTTTGACCTATAATACTATATGTGTATATATTTGTAACTATGTTTGTAAAATAGCAAATCTTTTGTATGTGTATATATTTGTAACTATGTTTATAATAATAGCAAATCTTTTATGTGATACAACATTATATTCCGCAACAACTTACGGAAATTCGACTCCTATATACTAAAAGGGAGCGAAGAACCATTGTTCATCCACACCCATTTCACTGTAGTTTGTACAGTGCGCGGGCGTTTTTGCTCTTTTCCAAACCATTCCTCTCGTTCTGGGTGGGGGTTTTTGGTCTTTTTGCCTGTTATTGACTTTTTTTTTTCGTTATTTTGCCCTTTGTTGGTTTTTTTTTTTGCTCATGGTTTTGCTTTTTTACTTTTGTTTCTATTTGCGCCTCTTCGTTTCTTTGTTTCGTTTTTTTCTTTCTCTCTGGTTCTCTTTAGCGCTTTCCTCTTCTTGCGAATCCTGCGGTTTTCCCCGTTCTGCTCTTAATGTTCTTCTTTATTGGTGTTGTTTGGCTAGAGAAATTTAGGGATTTTATGTACTTTTGCCTGATTTGTTCTTGGGTCTGCTTTTGTCTGAAAGTTGGGGCTTTTGTTTTCTCTTCTTTTTGGGTTTCTATTTCTTTTGCTCCTTTAATTTCTGACTACTTATATTTCATTTTGCTTCTCTTCTTCATGCAGGTTTCCCTGATTTCTTTTAATATCTTTGGATTTGTATCTTTTTAGCTCTTGGTTCTTTTTTTTTTTTAGTTTACAAAAGGGGCCGTTTGAACTCAAATTGTTTCCCGTTGATTCATCTCCCTTGGAATGTTGTATTTGCTGATATTTTTTGCTCATTTTTGTCTCATTTGGGTTGAACATTTGAGGCATTGTTATGGACTTTTTCTTCCTTCCATTTTTTCTCTCTCATCTCGGCAGACATTGGTTATGATTTGTAACTATCTTTGATTTTCTTTCTGTTCTTGATTTACATATGTTTAATCTTCCTTCCTCGCTTATGATTTTGTTGCATCACATGTTTTTCCCTTAATTCTGTTCGGTTATTTATTTATTTATTTATTTTTTGCATCTCCTTTTGTTTTTTTCCCCTCCCGCAGGATGTTTCTCTGCATGCCTGGAGCTTTTCTTCTCTGATTTTATGCTGCAGATGGGTAATTTCTGATTTTTTTGTTTCATTTATTGATATCCTGAGATGTCCTCCCTATGTTGCTAATTTGTCTTCCTATCTTTGTCATTTGCACTCATTTCACTGCAAAACGATTAAATGATTTGCCAATTGTTTGAAATTTGTGGCCATTTTACTTCGTTCCTTTTTCTGCCCCTTTTCCCCTATTATTTTTCTTCCTATTTCTACACTCCTTTTCTTTTAAAATAATTATGGCGTTGGGTCTGTGATTTAGTCTAGACTTGAGGACCATAAGTCAAAAAGACCTTTTAGAAGGACTCAGCGACAAGTTAGAAGACCTTTCAGACTCAAGATCAACTTAAACCAACAACAACAAATAGAGTAAATCAACTGCAACAAATGGTGCATAAGCGAGGGGGTTGATAGTTTCAGAAGGTTGCGGGTCGAGTCATGCATTATCTCTGAAGCACGCTCTAGAGCCGCCCAACTATCTCTTTGTCCTCTATTATTGTCTCTCTCAAGCTTTTATCAAGTTTTTTGTATTATTTTCTCTATACATAGTGCAAAACCAAACACTATAGTGGACATAGCCCTCTGATTACGGGTGAACCATTATAAAATTGAAGCATTTCTCTTTATTTTTCACACTTTACTTTATCGCTTATCTGTCACGCCCCGGGGCAGGGGTCGGTGACGTGGAGCTCGATTAGGGGTTAAAGGCATGATAATAAAAGAAATTTTCAACGAGCCCCACACTTAATTAAAATAAATTGCAAGGGAGAGACTAAAAACTCAAGCCTCTCACACTATACTAAACTCATGATCTGTCCACAGGATCTTCATTATCGTACATACATGACATGTAAATAAAAAATTACAGACATAAACCACAGTCTAGAAATCCAAATATCAGAGTTTACAAATTCTTACATATATCCAAGAGGATGAACACAATCCTCACTTGATCGAACGGTAGCAAATAATCTAGCTACTCTGCACCACTCTTAGAATCGCCTGAGAGGGGTTAACATTTATAAAACAAATAAAACGTGAGCGAAAGGCCCAGTAGGATATAATTTGAAATAACTTTATAAATAAATGGATAAATAAATAAGCGAGTAAATAAATAAATGAATAAGTAAATAAAATAAGACATTCAGTTCCAGCACAACAGCCAGAACCTAACATCATTTTTCTAAAAGGAAACATATATGAAAATATCCGTATTACAGGCATCAGCAAGTAATTTATACTAGGATAAATTACTTACACTACTATGTGCATAAGCCATATCACCCCCGGGCCAGGTTTCGGGTTCTGCCCCCAAGGATGCACTCTCCACATCCTATCTTGGCCATCAGCCGGTTTACTGATTCACAAGATCTCTTATCTTAAGAAATCATTCATTAAACTTTATGAAATCGTTCGTTATGATCTCATGAACTACAACAAGCCATGAGTCCCATGAACTACAACAAGCCATGGTCCCATGTACTACAACAAGCCATGGGTACCATGAACTACACAAGCCATGGGTTTTAAATAATTTTCTTTCGCAAATAAGCCCCTTTCTTTAAAACATTTGCAAGGCCAAAACTCTTTTGAAAATCAGGCTCACAAAGAAAAAGGGTAAGAAATCCTACCTCGTAATATCAAACCTGTGGCTAGCGGTGCATCTTTCACTTCCTCAAGCCACTCTATCCGAGTCCTCAGCTAACACTAATACAAGACAACATGTTAGGATTTAATTCTCATTCCTAAAGCAATTCAGTCTCAATTATATCATTTGATTTCCTATTAGTGTGCCATAATTCAATTACCGGTTCCACAAACCATTTCATGTTTCAAATCATCATTCTAAGGGTTTTCAATCTTAAAACATGGATTAAAGATCCTAATCCATTCATTCTAGGTCCCCAAATGAAGCTAATTTGGGTGCTCCTCGAAAACAGAGGTCAAAACAACATTTTCAGGCCAAACATGGTCAAACCCAGTGTACACCGGTCGACCGGGGACAGAGCAGTGCAACACCATCGGTCGACCGGTGGTGTGCAATCCGGTCGACCGAACAGGTCGACCGGTAAGGCCAATGCAATCCGGTCAACCGCACAGGTCGACCGGTGAAGAACACCAGTCGAGAAAACTCACAAAATCAGTTCAAAAACCTACAAATCCAGTCCCAAATCAATTTATCTCAAGGGACAACACTTGAATCCGGGTTCTAGGTACTAAATCAAGTCCAAAGAACCCGAGATCGCCAATTTCTAATATGTTTTTAGTCAAAATCCATCAAAATCTGTTTTGAACCAAAATGGGTTTTCTAATATCTAAAATATGAGATTCAAGAGGTTTTTCAGAGATCTTACCTCAAATCTTTCTCTTGACATTGAAAACTTCTTCAAATCTTTTCTTGGTTCAAGATCCGGTTGATTTGGGACAAAAACAGGAGAGAGAGTGAGTGAGAGAACGAGAGAGTGAGAGTGAGAATGAGAGAGAGTGTGCTCAGGAAGGAAAAGGGAAAAGAAGGAAAGAAAAGAAAAGAAAAGAAAAGAAAAGGAAAGGAAAAAGGAAAAAGAAAAGAAAAGAAAAGACAAGCGGCAAACATTTGAAATAACAGTCCAGAAATGTCCCCATACACATTTCTGGGTAAAAATATAAATGTTGAGAATATTTAAATACCTTGGAATTACTCAACTTTACACGTTAGAAACATTTATTAATTAATAACCAATTAATTAATTCAGACCAGGCACACTAATAAATCTCAATTACCTTAATTAATCACATTTAATTCTTCAGGGTGTTACAACTCCACCCCCCGTTAAGGAATTTCATCCTCAAAATTAGGACTTACCTCAGAATGCAAACAGATGCGGATAACGCTCATGCATCGTCGTTTCAAGCTCTCATGTCGCTTCCTCAACTCCATGGTACTGCCATAGTACCTTCACTAATGGGATCTCACGATGACGCAGACTCTTCATCTTCCGGTCAAGAATCTGAACCGGTGCCTCCTCGTATGTCACGTCATGCTATATCGGAACGTCATACCATTGCACTACAGCTTCCGGATCAGGTTGACATTTTTGAAGCATGGAGACATGAAACACGTCATGTACATGAGATAACTCAAGCGGCAGGGCAAGATGATACCCCACAACACCGACTCATTGCACGATTGGGAATGGTCCAATATACCTTGGTGCAAGTTTTCATTTTACACCAAAATGAACAACTCCCTTACGTGGTGAAACCTTCAACAAAATGAAGTCGCCTTCCTGGAATTCCAAAGGTCTACGCTTTCTGCCAGCATAGCTCTTTTGTCGACTTTGAGCTGTTAACAGTCGTTCCCGAATCACAGCTATCTTCTCACTGCTATCTTGAATCACTTCTGGTCCAGTAGTAAGTCGATCCTCTGGTTTTAGCCAACACACAGGTGACCTACAAGGACGACCATAGAGAGCTTCAAACGGTGCCATACCAATACTTGCCTGATAGCTGTTATTGTACGCAAACTCAGCAAGGTGCATGTATTTCTTTTAGTTCCCACCAAAATCCAGAATACAAGCACGAAGCATATCCTCCAGAATCTGAATAACTCTTTTAGATTGCCCATTAGTCTAAGGATGAAATGCTGTGTTGAAATTCAGCTCTGTTCCTATGGCTTCATGGAAACTTTTCCAATACCTTGCATTAAAGCGAGTGTCACAGTCGGACGTGATAGACAATGGCACTCCGTGAAGTCTCACGACATGCTCCAGGTGCAATTCTGCCAGAATCTTCTGAGAATACGTCGCACGAAACGGTATGAAATGCGCAGATTTCGTCAACTTGTCCACCACCACCCAGATGGCATCATGCTTGTGCTCAGTTCTCGGTAGTCCCATAAGAAAATCCATCGTGGTGTGCTCCTATTTCCATCCCGGAACAGGTAAGGACTGTAGCTCTCCTGCTAGCTTCTGATGTTCAGCCTTAATCTAGAGACAAGTTACACATTCTGAGACGTACTCACGAATGTCTTTCATCATACCTCTCCACCAGTACTGCCTCTTCAGGTGCTGGTACATCTTGGTGCTCCCCGGATGAATAATGTACCTCGATTTATGGGCCTCATGTAGAATCACCTTCTTGTTCTCATCCACCTTAGGAACGGCTAGGCGGTTGTGAAAGTAGAATGCTCAATCCTCTCGGATTCTCCAATCCTCGAGTTGCTCTCCATTCTGGATCCGAATCCAAATTCCTTGGGGATGCAGATCCTACCATTGATTTTGCTTAACTTGTTGCACAAGGGCCGGTGCGGAAATCATATTATATACCATTGCATGGTTATAATCCTTGTGGTACTAAAGTTCATATTCCCTTACCACTTTAGTTCTTTTCCATTCCTCCAAAGCTAATGATGTCATAGTTCCTGTAGTCTTCCTACTAAGGGCATCACTACCACATTAGCTTTTCCTAGATGATACTGTAACGTGAAGTCATAATCTTCCATGTACTCCACCCATCTCCTCTGTCTGAGGTTCATATCTTTTTGAGTAAACAAGTACTTCAGACTCTTATGGTCAGAAAAAACCTGGAATCTGACTCCATAGAGATAACATCTCCATATCTTCAAAGTAAATATTACCGCTGCTAACTCCAAATCATGAGTGGGGTAATTTCGTTCATGTGGCTTCAATTGGCGAGATGCATAGGCTACAACGCGTTCACCTTGCATCAAAACACAGCTAAGTCCACTCCCCAAGGCGTCAGAATATACCTCATATGTCTCTTCACTATCGGGGATAATCAGAATTGGTGCACTGGTCAGTCTTGCCTTCAATTTTTGAAAGGCATGTTCACACCTTGCGTCCCATTCGAATCTGACTTCTTTCCTGGTCAACTGAGTCATCGGTGCCGCAATGCTCGAGAAGTCCTTTATGAAACGCCGATAGCATCCCGCTAGTCTGAGGAAACTTTAAATTTCTGCCACATTCTCCAGCACTTCAATTATTTTTAAAACCTACAATTTACTTTAATTACTTTCTCTAAAAGTGCTATATACTTCATACTCCCTAGGTAAAATTGATTGATTTTAATTAACCAATAGATTCCTAAAATGTTGAAGTGGAGTTTTATAGCAATCTTTCCTCGTATGTGTATTTTTTTCTATTATTTTGTTTTTGAGTAAATAAGAATATTGCTGCCCTAAACGAATCATGATTAATTACAAAGAATTATATATTTCACCTCGTCCAGCTAGGATTTCATTTCGAGACCATGAGTCAAACTAAAATTATGACTACTAGTTCAAGCTTTGTAATATTCGTTTTGATTATTTTGTACTTTATATAATCTATTTATGTCTTTTCCTATTTTCGTTCTTTAAATAGACAATAGACCACACCTATAATTGATAATTCAATCTTTAAAATTTAAGTTAATCAATTATACGAATTTTTAATTCGTTTGGGTATGATTAAAAGTAAAAGCTGATACCATAATTAAAAACTTACTAAACATTGTATGTAGAACTTGAAATCAGATAATCTCGGGGGCAAATTATATTTATCTCAACAGAAAATAAATAAGAATAACAATTATACAACTAAACAAGAGGAAAAAAATTACGAACTTATGTATCTATTGTTCATGGATCGGCTAGCTAGTTATAACAAATATGACGAATAATATCTGGAAATCTTGAAACAAAAATTAATAATCTAATAAAAGGCCCAAGCATTCTTCCTGCGGATCTCTTCCTCTTGCTCAGGCGTAAAATCATTCTTAATTCGATAGATTTCACGAATCTGCTCAGCCTTGTTTCGCTTTATCATGTCAGCCACCTTCTGATCATGAGTTCCACCAACTGAGTCCCGTTGAGATAATCTGCCCCCATCAAGAGACGGTGGAGACAGGCTTGGTCCATGTCCTTCACGAGCTCGGCGTCCCAAGCGTTGAGCTCGTTGCTCGTCGCCGTCCCGTCAGCGTGCTTCTTGCACCACTCCAGCATCGTGGCAAAAGGAAAAACTCTCTGATTTGGCAAAAAGTTACCAAGGATACTTGATATTTTTGAAAAGTACAACTCTCTGATGTCTATTTCTTTAGTGGAACAGGAGTGATTCATGCATCATCATGCATTACGTTATCCAAATGTGTTGGTTCTATTAATAATGTAGCTCGTGGAAAATCCACCAAAGACACTAGTCGTAAAGATTTTTTCGAATTTATGTGTGAACCCAATGTATATGGGATCAAGTACTTTTTCAAGAGTCAAATCACGTAGGTGTCTTCAAAATTCAACGTCCATGCTTCTCTATTGACTCAATGATGATCCAATTCGTTTGATTGTTTTGGTTTTTCTTCTATCTTATTCTTTTTTTTTTTTTTTGTACGTTTGCCTTTAATATCGTAAAATATATTCTGGAATTTCCGAGCTACGTTTTATAAACCTTAACAGACTAAAAAACTTGAAAGGGATAGTAATCGTCTTTTAGTTTCTCGTTTTTGTTATCTTTCTTAAGTGAAAGGAATTGGATTGGAAGTTCCGACGCAAAAAACAACATTGGTGTGGGGTTTTTGTAGCAATTTTCCAAATGCTTACGTCCAATTTACCACACACACTGCCAAATATGTCGATTGAAGAAACCGCGTTTGAAAGCTTAGCTTCTTATTTATTAGAAATTAAAGCAAACTAGCAAAGTAACTCAAGTTATTAACCAAAGAAGTTGATAGAGAAAAAATAAAGCTCAAGAAACAGTTAAAAATAAAAAAAAATATATACACATGTAGTTATTAGAAATCTAGAAGTAATAGTCCCCCATGCAATTCTCATGAATTCAAGTGTGCCATTGCTGAAGCTTGCCGGCTTGGAAAATTGACTGCTAATAAGAAACCTAATTCTTCCTGCAAAGTGACAAATATATCTGCTTCAGCTTGGATGGAGTTCGGTTGGGAAGCAATGAACATTAATCTTGCCAAGAAAAAGAGGCGGTAGAATTTACTCGGTACAATAGACCACTTTGGAAGTTTCCTTGGCCTTTTAATTCTAGTGGTTTCTTCATAACTTAAAGAAGTTAAGTTACTTGATCGAGTTGAAAATTTGAGTAAAAAATAAGTTCATATAAAAAAAACATTATAATAAAAAATTAAATTTAAAATTTTGTGAATGAAAACACTTTAATTAAAAATTAAGTTATAATTTAAATTAGCAAAACGAACGAGACCTTATTCTTTAATGTTAGATATATTACTTTTTATATGAAATCATGTGCTTATACATAATTTTGAGGGCCTAAAAATTTTCAGTCGCTGGACACTTTTTTCTTGTAAACCTTTGATAGTTTTGTACTTCTAATTAATAAAAACATAGCGTCACGCAAGGCATATAAGTGAGAGTCAAATATTAGGATTTGCACTAAAACAAATAATGCAACTTTTAAGCTTAGCATTATTTTCTTATTTTTTAAATATGGAAGATATCACACCGTTTTCTATGATTAAGAAACCTAATAGGACACAAATATTTTGACATAAGATTACAATGAGTAATAGAGCATAAATATTTTGACATAAGAGTTACAATGATTTTTGTTTTTTTTTTTTTTTTTTTTTTTTTTTTTTTTTTTTTTTTGCAGGCCTTGAATTCAAGATAACTATGCAAAGTGACAAATAAATCTGCTTCAGCTTGGCTGGAGTTCGGTTGGGAAGCAATCAACATTAATCTTTCTTTTGACCATATGCCAAGAAAAAGAGGCCGTAGAATTTACTCGGTACAATAGACCACTTTTGAAGTTTCCTTGGCCTTTTAATTCTAGTGGTTTCTTCATAACTTAAGAAGTTAAGTTACTTGATCGAGTTGAAAATTTAAGTAAAAAAATAAGTTCATATAAAAAAAACATTATAATAAAAAAATTAAATTTAAAATTTTGTGAATGAAAACACCATAATTAAAAATTAAGTTATAATTTTAACTAATAAAACCAACGAGACCTTATTCTTTAATGTTAGATATATTACTTTTTATACATAATTTTGAGGGCCTAAAAATTTTCAGTCGCTGGAGTACACTTTTTTCTTGTAAACCTTTGATAGTTTTGTACTTCTAATTAATAAAAACATAGCGTCACGCAAGGCATATAAGTGAGAGTCAAATATTAGGATTTGCACTAAAACAAATAATGCAACTTTTAAGCTTAGCATTATTTTCTTATTTTTTTAAATATGGAAGATATCACACCGTTTTCTATGATTAATCAAGCCAATCCTTTCTCCATTTACTTGTGCCAAGAATCTCAAAATATCACATTCACACATATAGTCAAAATTACTATAATTTTCTATAAAAAAAAATACTATAATTTTCCATTAATAGTACCAATTATTGTGTTGCAAACAATAGCGCCTAACATAATAATTTAGACTCAACATCTTACATCTAGGACTACAAATATTTAAAGTTCCATGAAAAGACAATATATAATTAAAGAATCCTCGTGGTTTTATTCGATTCCAAAAATTTCATATAATTAAAGAATCCTTTTGGAAACTTGTCGTTTTACACTCTAATTACATTGTATAATCCCATGAATTACGAAACTCCAACACTTTCTCTCCAATCTGTAAATTTTTTTGCAGCCCTCTCCAATTGTATAATATTACGAGTATATATTATAAATATGTCCCCCCAATTTATTCTAAACCAATAAGTAATCAAAAACCCCCTAAAATAGTGATAATTTAAATAACTATAATCACTGGATCTGGACCCAAATGCCATCGCTTGGAATCTCCTGATGAACCACGAACCATAGATAATACCCGGACGGTGCAAGAATACCCGACCCGGGTGTTGTGACCCGAACTTACGTGGATTTTCTCAAGCTTGTCACACTCTCCGCCGAGAGTACCAATAGCCTTTGGTTCATCAAGAATGAGTGCGTTGTAAACGGCGGCGCCACCATTGTCACCGCCACCGAGCCCGACAGCAACGTTGCCCCGCTCACCATGAACCGAACCGCAAGCTTCTTCAGGTACGACACCTTACTCTGCAAAGGGGGCGACACGATCTTGGGACGCAGATTCAAAAATTGAGCGTCCAAGTATTGAGGACTAAACGACTCTAAACTTAAATCTGTCGGAAAAAGAACTCCGGTGAAGTTATAGTAAACATGCGGATTACTATAACCAACAAGAACTCGATCATCTCTTAACAATATCGCCGTGGAATGGTACATCCTGGGGATCCTGGATGGGTTTTGCACTTCAAACCAGGACCCGATTAATTTATCGGGTCGGTACAAAACCGGATCAAAACCGGGTCACACCCATATTCCCACCCGGCGGTTCCCGCCGCCCCTCCGTTGATGATTAAAACGTTACCGTTTGGAAGCAACGTCATGTCTCCCATGACTCTAGCCAAAAGCATCTCCTCCAAAACCCAAGTCGGGTTCGGGTCGGTTATTTTCATTCGGGCACAACTCTTTAGAGCTCTGACGAAATTCCCATTTACAGCCTGTACATAAGCCCCTTTCGGAGCTCCACCACAAACCAGAACTTCTGCTTCGATGAGCTGAGCTTGAAGGTTCTTCAATGGAAGCAAAATGGCTGAGCCAGTGCTCGGATATGACCTCGGATCTCCGCCGGGTATTTGCGGGTACGTCTTCAGAACTTGGTTTTTGGTGTAGTCTAATAATATAGCTTTGTTGTTTGCGAAGAT
>NW_010358631.1:0-2500 GCF_000414095.1 Morus notabilis | reverse complement strand
CATGCAAAAAGCACGTGGCTCGAAACTCTTACCTTTGGATTCAGATCTCAAACGAACTATTCAGGCTTTGAGGAGAGAACAACGAGCTAGGGCTAACAACATGGCTGAGGAACAAAACCAATTATACCAGCAACGGGCGTTGCGAGATTATTTCAAACTTGTGGTGAACGAGAACTATTCGGGCATCCAACGTCAACAAGTCAATGCCAACAACTTTGAGCTCAAGCCAACCCTTGTCAATATGGTCCAACAGAACCAATATGGAGGCTTGCCGCACGAGGATCCCAATATTCACTTGGCTACTTTTCTGGAAATTTGTGATACAGTCAAGATTAATGGGGTGAGAGCCGAGATCATCCGTTTGAAACTCTTCCCATTCTCCTTGCGGGACCGGGCTAGGGCATGGCTTCAATCTTTACCATCAGGGAGTGTAGCCACATGGGAGGACGATGAGGGGTATTTCTACCAACAAATCAAGTACTTTTAAGCATGAATATTTGTAAGTCTTCAAGCACTTTTGTTAGTTTAATGTCTCTTGTATGCTTTTTATAGGAATTATAAATAAATGTGAACTTGGATGATTTTGCATGAAGAAAAGAAGAATATTTGCCCAACTTGTGAATCAATACCAAGAGGAGGCGAAAGAGGATTTTAAGGCACAAAAGAGGAGGCTTTGGAATGCAAGAAAGAGGGCTACAGCGCGCAAAGGAAAGCGAAGTTCCCCACATCCAGGGGCGCGGCCGCACACACCTCACATCCAGGCGCGCGGCCACGCGCGTCCAGAGCTGATCCGCGCGCTGCAGCGCACCTAATGGGTGCTGCAGCGTACCCAGATGGAAGCCCCATGCCCAATGGGCGCTGCAGCGCGCCCCAGCCCGCAACAGCAGGATCCTCTTCCAAAAATGCACGCCGCAGCGAGTTTTCACGCAGGCTGCAGCGCGCGTATGAAGCCCTAGCTCTGAAACTGAGTAGTATAAAAGGAAAGAGATGCCATTTGAGAAGGAGAGCTCGGAAATCTGAAGAAAACATCAAAAAGATGCCGAAATCCTTCATCTTGGAGGTCCTTGGAAGCTCTTCAATGGATATTGGGTTTTATCTTCTTCCATCTATTTTTCCATGTTGAGCTAGACATTAAATCTAGGACTTGATGTAGTTTTATTTGAACTATGTTTTGAACCTTTATATTCATCCCTCGCCGTTCTAAATGTGAATTTGACTTCGTGTTAAAAAAAACAAAAAAAATTCAAGTTTGGGGATCGATCATAGTGGGGGATAGTGTTTATGGACGTTACATTCGAAGGTGAAGAGGTGAATCTAGAAGTAAAGGGCATTGGTTTTTGTTCGGTGAACGGAGGAGTCTATTATTGCCACCGTGCTTGTCTAGGGTGAGTTTGCTTTTCTTTTTCTGATTCTCATCTATCCTTCACCCTAACCTAACGTTACAAGCCGAGTAAAGTCCTCTTGATCTCCATGACATTTGACCTACATTAATGGAGATGAGTCAGACGAGTGAGCCTATGGTCATTCTGTTTTAATGTTTATCTTGCGATTTATTATGTTAAAATTTTGTATTTTTTTCTTTCTTTTTATTTTCTTCTATAATTTTTAATACAAAACGGATATTTTATCACACCCATAGCGCAAGATCTTCCGGAAGATAATGAATGCGATTAAGTTTAACAGTTGGGAGGCTGCTCTTGTTGCCTTTGAAATGCATGTTTTCTTTCTTTTGGGTGACCCAAGTATTTTCCTTTTTATATCTTTTAATATCTTTTTATATCATGTGTTTTATTTTCTTCAGGCAAAAGAAAAACGTCCAATTAAGGAAACATTAATATTAGGGGACCAAAAAACAGAAGTACCCATTAAAAAAACACACACAAACAAACATATAATAAAACAGAGAAAAAGCTTAGATTTACAGGGACAAGGGCAAAGCTAGATCTAAACAAACAGGGGATACTGTTTTTTCAGATTAATATATAATATAGGTCATAGTGAGGGGTGTGAAAGTTACCTGTTGGCCAAGGCATTTATATTCTAGGACCGAAGAGTGAAGAAAGTGACAGCAACGTTTCGGTTTAATTGAATACTCTATTTTCACTCACTAAAGTAACATGGCTAACTAGTTATTTGGATAGAGCCAAGCTTAAAATAAAAATGCTGTATGTCCTTTTTCTAGTTTTGACATTATAACCAATTTATCACACTAGTCCTTGTTCCTTCTAACGCACCTTGTGGAAGTGAACAGAGACGAAATCATTGTCATTGTCATGAAATTATGGGATTGCCACTTGACAACATTAATATCTTTAGGGCTCGATTTTAGCAAGCAAACATTTATCGTTATAAACTAAATCCATGAAATGCTATTTTATCATCATATTTCTCCTCATATATTGTGGATTAATTTTATTTAAATGTTTGGAAAAATTTTACTTAGGGAATCAATTCTCATGTGTCAATTTGGATTGTCAGATATATATATATATATATATAT
>NW_010358630.1:0-807 GCF_000414095.1 Morus notabilis | reverse complement strand
GCTTCGATCTAACGGCTGATGGGCCCCGTTTCGACACCAAACATTGTCAGCATTCTAGTGGCGGAGGTAGAGCCCGAAGAGAGCTTCGATATAACCTCGGATGGGCCGGCCCTGTTATGACACCAAAAGTTGTCACTTTATTCGTGGCGGTTGTAGAGGGCGAAGAGAGCTTTGATCTAACGGCTGATGGGCCTCGTTTCAACACAAAATGTTGTCACCATTCCAGTGGCGTAGGGCGCGAAGAGAGCTTCGATCTAACAGCTGATGAGCCCCGTTACGACACCAAAATTTATCGCCCTTCCCGGGGCAGTTGTAGAGTGCGAAGAGAGCTTCAATCTAACGGCTGATGGGCCTCGTTTCAACACAAAATGTTGTCACCATTCCAGTGGCGTAGGGCGCGAAGAGAGCTTCGATATAACGTCTGATGGGCCGGCCCCGTTACGACACCAAAGGTTGTCCCCGTTCCCATGGCAGTTGTAGAGCACGAAGAGAGCTTCGATATGACGGATGATGGGCCTCGTTACGACACCAAAAGATGTCGCCGTTCCCGTGGTGGTTGTAGAGCGCGAAAAGAGATTAGATCTATCGGTTGATGGGTGCCGTTACACACCAAAAGTTTTGAGCGTTCCTTTGGCCATTGTAGATTGCGAAGAGAGGTTCGATCTAACAACTAATGGGACCCATTACGACACAAAAATTTGTCACGGTTTTTGTGGCGGTTGAAGAGTGCAAAGAAAGCTTTGATCTGCCGGATTATAGGCCTCTTTACGACACCAAAAGTTTTCACCGTTCTCGTGCCATTCGTAG
>NW_010358629.1:0-2204 GCF_000414095.1 Morus notabilis | reverse complement strand
TTCCAAGCCTAGGCTGGGATCGCCCATGTCCACTCAAAAAATACCATCCATCGGATTTGGCGACGTGGCATAGTCTGTACATAAACATAAATTCGTCCAGCGGCAAATCCATGTCAAACCGCTGGCTCCAAAGAACCCAAGCGCCGGCAAAATAGTACCAAAAATTCGGCGCTAACTGGGCAGGAGAGATGCCATAATGATGGCAATAATCTTTAACGAAGGGATGAACTGGCAGAGTCATCCTCACCGTGACAGCCCGAGTATACACGGGGAGGTACCTAGTGGGAGACATGCTGGTCCTTAAATGTATATCCGGGAGGAGGTACTCAAACCACCTCCCGTCGATACAACCCTCCTTAACAGCCCGAATGATATCTTTGTTTCGGACCCTCGACGCCACGACATCAGCAGTAAAAAATGGCTTGTTTGGGTCGCCGCTCGTAGCAGCCAAGGGGGCATCCACCGTTGAAGCGGCAAACCCACTTACGTTGCCTCCCGTAAATGGAATCTTATTTGCCTTTTCCTCCAGCATACGGTCGACGCTATCGAACTCATCACCAAAACCTTCACTAGGTCCACCCATGTATGCCTCTAATTCGCTCAGTATTGAGTCGCCATCTGATGAAGAAGACGACCAGGAGATCTCCACTATAGAAGAAGAATCTAGTCGTACAGCGGACGAGTCCTCTCGACGGGGGTTTGAGGCCATTTTTTTATGGTAAAAAAGACAAAGGAGCCAAGTCAATATCCTAAGTCGAGAGGAAGAGGCAAGCGATGACTACTCAAATACCTAGCACCTCTTGGACATAATGTCGACCATTCATACACAAATGGTGACAGTGAATGTTCATAAACAAGCAAGGTTCATTTCAACCTAGGAGTTAGAGACCACAATCAGTCAGAAGTCAGAAAAACTATCCTATGAAGGTCAGACAAAGCAAACGGTAAGGTCTATATCCCCTACATTCCACATTAGCATGTCTATGGTTTTCGATAGGCAAGACTAAGTTTTTAAAGCAAGTACGAGCAAGCGGTCATTAAAAACTAACTTGTAAAATGGAGTCTGGGCAAAAGCAAGTTCCGAAGTAACTTTGCACAACACCAAGGAGAGTAAAGAATGCGAGAAGGGATCCGCAGAAAAAAAAAAAAAAAACGGGGAAGGGACCCCAGAAAAAAAAAAAAAAAAAAAAAAAAAAAAAAAAAACTCAGGCAGAATGGCAGAAGTCTGAGAAGTTTGGTAAAAAGAAAATGGCTTCAGTTCGAGGATATTTAAGGGAAGACAAGCCTTCTACCCCTAGTCGTCCGATTAAATTCATAAAATCTAACGACATGGGCCCTAGATCCGACAGCAACGGACAAAGGCGGGAAGGTAAGAGGACACGATCAAGGGGCTCATATTTGTTACCTCGGAAGATGAAGCCTTGCGTCAGCCTGGCGAACTGACCGACGCGACGGTTACGTCCCCCGAGGAGAGTCAAAGCATCAATACCATCATTACGAAAGAAGGCTCAGAATTGGGTTCCCACACCCGAGGCACAGGAAGACACCCGAACCTAGCTCGATGGTTATCTAAAGAAACCCTTCGACCTGGGGGCAGCTGTTGTGTGGGAAAATATGGGTGACAGATGGAGCATCGACAGCATGACACGTGGCCCTACCTCCCTCCAAATGTGGCCACCCTCGACGCCAAGACATCGATCATCCTCGACGCCAAGATTTCGACTACCCTTGACGCAGCAGAGAGGCCCAAATTAGGGCGTCGACCTGTTGTGACGTCAAACTTATGCAAACAGCCTTCGGAAAGATTAGGAAGGGCATAAGATCCGCACGGCACAGACGCCGAGAGGAAGATGTCTGACACCATAAGTTGCGTCCAGAGTTGGGACACGTCTGCAATACGGGCATTAATTACAAACCCTTAAACCGCCCTGCAGTAAGCAGTGAGAGATTACAGGAATTCACAGAGCCGTAATAGAAGACCTAAATGGTTGAGTGAACAATCCAAAGGTGATTAGTGGGCTACGGCCTTAGCCTAGAAAGTAGGCCACTCGAGTACTCCCACCTACGAAGGAAAACCACCCACAAAGGAAGCTTGGGCTATAAAAAGGGCAAAGCCCCATACGCCAAAGAGGTTTTTTCCCTGAAAAAAAGCATCAGAAGAGAGAGCATACATGCATGTAAATTGTAAAGAGTCCAAAATAAAT
>NW_010358628.1:8016-8247 GCF_000414095.1 Morus notabilis | reverse complement strand
AAAAGCATTTTTTTTTTTTCTTTTTTTTTTTTTTTTTTTTTTTTTTTTTTTTTTCCTGAATAGAACCTGCGGCTGTGAGCATGTATTATGAAGATAATTACAAAGGATTTGTTTCCCCTAAAGAGGAAATTAATGGGCTTTTTGGGCTTGTGTAAATTTCGGGTCGGGCCGGACTGGTTTTAGGCCTCGTTCATTTCACCGATTCGAGTTTTTTTTTTTAGGTTTCTACAG
>NW_010358628.1:444-2475 GCF_000414095.1 Morus notabilis | reverse complement strand
AAAAAAAAAAAAAAAAAAAAAAAAAAAAAAAAAAAACAATCGCATTGATCATATTTTGTTTTTTAATCGGTTTAAATTGTACAAAAATACTTAAAAATGTTATAAATATGATACAATTGTTTTTTATATGACATTAAATTTTTAATAGTTTAGAAATGATATGTAAATATGTATAGTTGTGAAAAATCACTCATATAAGAAAACGCAAATAATTTGACCCTTATCTTATATTATAATTAATTAACATGTTGATTACTAATTGTAACTGATTGTATTACTATAAGCAGGTAACATCTCCACACTCTCTAGGCATACTCTCAAGGTCCGAACCCCCAAGCCTCGCCCGGTTCCGCCGGGGCTACGACAGGGCCATTTTCACTCCGATGCTCAAGTTCCTCCGAGACACCAAATCGCCATTCATGGTAAACCCCTACCCCTACTTCGGCTACTCCCCGCAAATGGCGAACTACGCCCTCTTCAAGCCCAACCGCGGCGTCCGAGACACCAACACCGGTATCACCTACACCAACATGTTCGACGCAATGCTCGACGCCGTCCACTCGGCCGCCAAGTCCGTCGGCTACGGGGATGTCGACATCGTGATTGGCGAGACGGGATGGGCCTCGGCCTGCGAATACCCGGCGTGTTCGGTGCAGAACGCGAGGGATTACACTACCAACCTGATAAGGCATGTGAATTCTGGGAAGGGCACGCCATTGATGCCCAACAGGAGGTTTGAGACTTATCTGTTTTCTTTGTTTAATGAGAATCTTAAGCCTGGTCCCACGGCTGAGAGGAACTGGGGGCTCTTCCAGCCGGATTTTACTCCGGTTTATGATGCTGGGATTTTGCGCAATGGAGTGCGGGTAAGTTTAATTTCTGCATTATAGTTACTTAAACTAGTAGATGATAGTCATTTGATTTGGGGAATGGAAACACCTCTTCGCTATAGCGTAACGTTTTAAAGTGCAACAAAAAAAACAATGACAATTAATAAAATTAAATTTTTATTACGTCACATCATAATAATTTATATATTTAATGAGTAAGTACCCTTAAAACGTAACTATAAAAACGCGTTTTATATACATATATAAGAAGGCAGCAGAGAGAATTTGTTATAGTTGTGACCTGTTCTCAAAAAAAAAAAAAAAATTTGTTTGCTTACTTACAATGTCATTAGTTTTTTCGTTTTCTCTTCCTTCTTTGCAGCTAAGCAAATCTTGTCCTATTAGTCTTAATTGCCAGATCACATGCATACAAATCAGCCATTTTAGTTTAATTCTATTTCTTTTTCTTCTTTATTTCCATAAACTTTGACTTATTATCAAATTCAAGTTCGTTTAATTCTATGCTTTCAACTTTTATATAGCCCGGTGGTGGGTTGGGCAAGAAATGGTGTGTACCAAAGTCGGATTCCAGCACCCAAGCTCTGCAGGCCAATATAGACTACGTTTGCAGCTCGGGTGTGGACTGCAGGCCCATACAAGGTGGTGGGCCATGCTTTGAGCCCAATGATATCAGGTCCCACGCCTCCTTCGTCATGAACTCTTTCTATCAAACCAAAGGTCGCAATGATTACAACTGTGATTTTGCCAAAACCGGAGTCATTACTTACACGAATCCAAGTACGTAAAAATATTGATTATTATGGTTCTTTTCTTTAGAAGTGAAAATATTTATTAGTAATTGATTTCATAATGTTAATGCACTTAATTTAATTTGCGCGAACAGGTCATGGCACATGTTCATACCTCTCTTGAGAATTGAAGGAGATGACAATAATTTTAACTACAACCAAATTTGATAGGAAGTTTTCTAATTGGAATTATATTTATTTTTTAGATTTCTGATTTCTTTTGGCACTTTAATTATGTATTACATGTAATATTTTTTTTTCTTGATTATAAAGACTGGCTGATACGTCAAAAATAGTGTCGTTTGAGCACTAAATTGTACTTGCATCTCTGTTCGAGCCAATGAAAAGAGCATATGTTTTTCCTTTTTTTTTTTTTTTTTTTTTTTTTTTGA
>NW_010358628.1:0-325 GCF_000414095.1 Morus notabilis | reverse complement strand
TTCACCGATTCGAGTTTTTAGTTTTAGGTTTCTACAGTAAAAAATTCTCAGAAAATATCACATCTAACTTTTTCTGCTACAGTGAAAAGCTCTCAGAAAATGTCACATCTCAGCTCGAATTGAAAACTCGAATCCGCGAAATGAACGAGGCCTTAGATTCGTAAATCAAATCCCAATGTCTGGCTCTATAAGGTTTAGGCAAATTTTGGGTCAAGGTTTGGGCTTTATTTTCGGATCAAGTTTGGGCTTTGGGCTTTATAAGCTGAATAAAAATACAGAAATAGTAAAAAATAAGCCAATATGAAAAGCTTAAGGAAGTATATAG
>NW_010358627.1:157792-160593 GCF_000414095.1 Morus notabilis | reverse complement strand
AATGTGTCGAAGTTTTCTCCATTATAATCATCCATATTACACTAGGAAGCAGAGTAATTAATCACCCACGATCACAGGACGCGCTCAACCTCCATAATTTTCGGCGATGTTCCTCTAAAACACGTTTCAAGGCGCTCTTCCCATTGGAAGCAACAAAGCTCCCATAACCTCTCAAAACGGCCCATTTACAATTTTTAGGCACAAAATGACATCAAGAGTAATTAGAAAATTGGTTGATTTCCACCTCCGATGATGAAGACTTCCTCACCGGACGTAGAACATATGGTTATTTCAACTTGAAGTATTATCCTTTATCCTCATGGACATCTCCACATCATCATAAATTGAAGTAAAAACCTCTTACACAAACTGATTACGTTCCTTCTACATACTAACTTCGAGACCATTCTCACGAAATTCTTCACATTTACAATGCCAGAATCACAATGGGTGTTGCCTTTGGAACTGCCTTCATCAGGGTCACTCGGGTTTAGCCTAACCTAGCTGAGGACAACCTCATCGCCTACAAAGACGACCCTTCTTCCAGGCACGCTCAATTGCAAAGTCCATAAAGATAATTTGAAAGCCTCTCTTGGCCTGCTCAAGTGCCATAGGACGGACTTTTTTTTAGCTCATGATGTGCATAAGCAAACCAATTCGATGCCAAAAGATTAAAATTACCCAAAGTAAACGTCCATTTAAAAGAAATCGTCCAAAATTTTAACTTCATTTTTAATTTGACAACCATTGTAACGAATTTTAAAATTTAAGAGATAAATTCTAAAATTAAAAGTTGAGGGATCAATTTTTGAATCTCTCAAAATTGAGAGGGTATCCGTACTAGAAAGCCAAGAAAATCACAAATGTGAACCTCCGAAAAAAAGAGAGAAGTGAAATTGGTGCAAAAAGGTGCAGGTCAGCTGTAGTGTGGCTGGGCGGTTTGCAACTACATGATTAGATCCAATAGATATTTTTGGGCACCACAATAAGCATTCCCGTGACAGAATTTCCCAAAGATAGCATTAGGAACGAATCCAAAAATAGACCTTTTAAAAGTCGTTGGATTTATCGACGACAACTAACGAGTCAAATGCCGGGAAAAAAATAAGGATGAAAATTTAAATCAAATGGTTTGAATCAAAATTTAAATTTTGTGAGAAAAAATATTGTATTAGAACTTTTTAAATTTAAATTTTTCTTGAAAGAAAATACTATTTAAACTCAAATTAAAATAGTTTGGACTCATCCTCCAAACACACCCTAAATTTGAGTATTTTAATTCGTAAATAATTGGTTAAACTTTTACTTCATATAGTAATTACTAAATGTAACATTCCAGTTATCGGTCACATAAAATTTGTACTGTTCGTTTGTATGGAATGAGCATTCCATCAAGATGGGTGAATACATATTCTTAAAATAGATGACTAGAATAAGACTCCTTCGATATCTGTTTTAAAGGGATAATACTCAAAACACATCTTGTGTTTTACTTAAATATTACTTTTATCCTTCTTATTCTTATTATGTAAATGCCTAAAATAGTCCCTATGCTTATAAAATCATAACTCAAAATACTACTCAAGCAATTATCTTTTCAAAATACAAGGAATAACCTTTCTAACATTTATTAAGTATAATTTAAAATATTATTAATCTAAAATATTAAATAAAATCAATCTTAAAAATGGAAGAATTCTTAAAATAATTGAAGTATTTTTTTATTGGAATATTTATTTGAACATTTGAACTTTTTATTTAACTTTTTAGTTAAATCATAACCAAAGTAACATTTTGAAATTTTGAATTTTTTTTATTTTACATTTTAGTTAAATGATACCTAAAATGACAAAAAGGTATTTGATCATGAACTTATTTGGAATTTGTTCGGTACGATATCAATTCTGATTATCAAATAATCGAAGCATAAATTAATATTGTCTATAGACCGCTCTGATACCAATTGTTGGTTCTCGAATCGAATTCGGGTGCGGAAGCGTGGGGAGGAGGCGGATCATGTATAACACAAATTTTCATAAAACTTTTGAGATACTCTATAGATTATATTAATTTATGCACGAATAAATTAATCGCATTAATTTACATCAAGAACTCAATCCGGAAAAATACCTGGAAGCCGACTCGGATGATAACTTGAGTTTTTTGACCACGAACAGTCCTTGCTCCAAGTTTTGTGTTTAGAATACCAAAGTCTTCCACGTCAATTCCTTGATTCCACGTAGATGTGTGTGTGGGCACACGTGAGACAAAACAGGTTTCTTAAACACTCGAATTTCCACAAACACCAACGCATATACGATGTGGAATTTTTGGAGAAAAATATTTTTGCTCTCTTTTTCCTCTGAGAAATTCGGCCACCGCTAACTCTTAGGGCTGAAAATTATTTTTAAAAATTGTGTCCACAATTTTCTATCATTCTCATATTTAAAGAGTAGAAGTCAAACTTCAAAACAGAATCAAATTCCTATCTCCAATTTTGAATTTGGAACAAAAAATCCCTTCCCCTTATCTCCAAGGTGGCCGGCCACACAGTTAGGGTTTTACCCTGTGTGTGGCGCCAATAGCAGCTAGGGAAGGAAGACAAATCATCCTTTATCCCGTAGTCTAATTTTAATACAAATTCAAATTCGAATTTAAGTCAAACTTAAATTAATTTGAATTCTAAATTGAACAACTTATCAAATAAGTTTAAATGGATAAATCTAGATGTGTTCAAATTCAAATTTAAATAATCACATTATTTAAATAATAATTAATTCTCAATTAATTATTTTTTGAGT
>NW_010358627.1:128194-157667 GCF_000414095.1 Morus notabilis | reverse complement strand
CATATAGATCAATCCTCTATAAATAATTCATAATTAGAGTCAGGTAGAATCCGTTAACCTCTCTAATTATATCTGCATCATTGAGTACCATTGATTCTCTAATGGATAGTGATTCATAAAACACATTCATGAACCAGAGCGCTCTTACTAATCTAAGTACCGAATCAACACTCAAGAGAATTATTTATCTACTTCTTTCTCAAGAAGGAATGGATTCCATCTCGTATAATAATATTCCCAGCTACCTATTTCATTATGTCTCCAAAATACAAGGAATAAGATTCAGTCTCGGAATCCGTACCGAGTAAATCAAAAGACATAAATCCATAAATAGGAGTTTGTTAAGAATTCAGGATTATGAGCATCCTATATATGACCATCGGTAGACTCAATCAGAATTTCTATGCTTAACGAAAATTATTAGAAATTCATATTGTGTCTGTGTCCTTGTTCCACATAATCTTATTATGCGAAATACACTCATTCAATATCTCGCCATATTAACAGTGCAGATAACACCGTTCCATTCTAAATGGGAATGACATGTATTAATAATGTTTTAATTAAAGATTTCAAACTTTAATTAAATTCATCATGAACAATGTTTTTTATTATTATCCTTAAACATTATCCTCTCGTATATAACACGTATATACTATGTTTAAGGTTACATAAATAATCACAGAATTTTCATTTGATATTCATAAAATATTCATAAATATATGCACATAAAATGATGAATAAACTCTTTTATTAATTGAATAATAAATATCCTATTACATCTCATGCTTCTAGGACACTATTCCCAACACGGACGTATTACGTATATAAAGAATTTTTGGTTAAGTATGGTTAAGCTAGGGCTCACCACCTTTATAGACTTTGGGGTGGCCTTATTGTGACCTTGTTACCCCCTCGTCAAAGATGAAGTCTTAGACTTGTTTTTAACGAAACATTGGTCGACATCTTATTAGTTGACGTAGATAGTAGATTTTTGAGTGTGTAGAGCCCAGTTGAGCGTGATGTAGTATTTCACTTTTGGACAGATCGAATGAATAGAAAATTCAATCGGGCTTTTATTTATGTAGAATTTACAAGTCGACTTTTTAGCCTGCAAAAGATAAAGAGAAAAACATAACATAAGGAAAGTATCAAACTTAACTTTTAGGGTGACCTTTATTCCTCTTATTGGTAGTAGGTCTTTAATTGATATGCATTTCACGTGTGCTTAATGTCTCGACCACTTAGCTCTGTGAGTCGATAAGATCCATTGGCTACGACCTCCTTTATTCTGTAAGATCCTTCCCAATTTGGGCCTAGGGCACCAGAGTTCCTAGGCTTAGCATTTGGGGTTACCACTCATAAGAAAAGATCTCCAACTTTGAATCGCTTATGCTTGACCTTTCTGTTGTAGTACGTAGCAGTTCTAGCTTGGTACGCGGTGAGCCTTAGCTGTGTGTCTATACGCCTTTCTTCCAAAAGGTCGAGCTTTAAGCTCATTCGCTCGACACTCCTACCTTCTTTATACCGTGTCACTCGGTTGGTAGGAATGGATATCTCGACTGGAAGGACCGCTTCTATCCCATAAGCCATTGAGAAGGGAGTTTCCCCCGTGGTAGTCCTACTGGTCATCCTGTAGGCCCACAGGATCTTCGGTAGCTCATCTACCCACTTTGCTTTGTAGCTGTTGAGCTGCCGCTTTAGCGTGACTTTTATGATCTTGTTGACCACCTCGACCTGTCTGTTGGACTGGGGATATACAGCAGAGGAAAAGTTCTTATGGATACCTAGCAATTCATAGAATTAGTTGGTATTATCATTGTTAAACTATCTCCCGTTATCTGATACGAGAGAATGTGGTACACCGAACCGACAGACTATGTTGTTCCATATGAAGTTTGTACACTTTTCCTCCGATATCGTCGTCAGTGGCTCAGCTTCAACCCACTTCGTAAAGTAATCGACAACCATAATGGCGAACTTGTATCCCCTAGGGGTCTTATGTAATGGGCCGATGAGATCAATCCCCATTTAGCAAAAGGCCAAGGAGAAACTATCGATGTTAGATCCTCTGAGTGCAGTTGAGGGATGAGAGCGTACCTTTAGCAGCTTTCACATTTCTTCGCATATTCGACGGCTTCCTTTTTTAGGTTGGGCCAGTAGTATCCCTGCCTCAGTACTTTATAGGCTAAGGACTGCCCCTGCGTGGTTTCCACATATCCCATCGTGTACTTCTGAGAGCACCCTCTTTGCTTCTTCTTCATCGAGGCACCTGAGCAGGGTCGTTGAGTATCCCCTTCGATAGAGAATATTGTTGTGCATGGTGAATCTCGACGCCTGGTACCTTAACTTTTTTACTTGTTATTTGTCCTCTGGGAGTTCACCGTCGACCAAATATCTAATGATTGGTTCCTTCCAGCTCGGCTGGCGATTTATCGACATGACCTCAGGCTTTCTCCCGGTGGTAGGAGCTTTTAAAACTTCCACGGGTACTAGTTTCAACAGCTCGACATCCTTTGAGGTGGCTAGCCTGGCAAAGGTGTCAGCGTTGCTATTTTCTACCCTTGGCATTTGCTGAATGTCGTAGACCGTGAATTTTTCCAAGGCCTCTTTGACATTCTTAAGGTAGGCTGCCATCTTCCCATCCCTGGTTTGATACTAGCCTTTCACTTAGTTCACGACCAGTTGTGAATCGCTGAAGATGTCTACAGCCTCCACTTTTAGGTGCTCTGTCAACCGGAGTCCGGCTAGTTGCTTCATATTCTTCTTCATTGTTAGATGCGGGGAATTCAAACCTGATGGCCGAGGTTATTTTTTGACCCTCTAGAGTATGCAATACCAACCCTGCTCTACTGTCGTTGTCATTGGAGCTTCTGTCGACATAAAGTTTCCATCTGAGTGACCCGCCAACAATCTCTGCTTCATCTGACAACCCCGTGAACTCAGCAACAACACCGAACTAATGGCGTGTTCTGAGATTGCCAGATACAGGCTCAGCACCTTTTCGGCCGTAGGTTTGGACAGTAGGGATGGCTTCCCAAGGTGCTCCTTCAAATGTTGGAACGCATGTTCACACTCCTTTGGCCATTGAAATGGCTTGCTTCCTCTCAGAGTGTCAAAGAACGGTATGCACTTATCTGTAGATTTCGAGATGAACCTATTGAGCACGACAATACAACCCGTTAGCTTCTGGACTTCCCTTGGTCTTCTTGGTGATTTCATGTCAAAGAGCACCTGTACCTTTTCCACATTAGTCTCGATTCCTCAACTGCTCACCATAAAACCTAAGAATTTTTCTGATTTGACCCTGAACGCATACTTAAGGGGATTCAACTTCATCCTATACATCCGCAGGACGTCGAACATTCCCTTCAGGTCTTCCACATGGTCCTCAAACTTCTTGCTCTTTACTAGCATATCATCCACATATACCTCAATCGTTTTACCTATATGGTCTGCGAACATCCTGTTGACCAGGCATTGATATGTTGCTCCCGCGTTGTTTAGGCCAAAAGGCCTGACCTTGTAGCAATACAGGCCCTTGTCAGTGATGAACGATGTGTGTTCTTCGTCACGGTGAAACACCAGTATCTGGTTGTAGCCAGAATACGCGTCCATAAAACTCAGGAGTTCATGCCTTGCTATGGCGTCAGCCAACTGATTTATCCTCGGGAGCGAAAAGCTGTCCTTTGGACAGCTTTTGTTTAGGTCGCTGAAGTCGACACAGGTCCGGCACTGTCCGCTGGGTTTTAATACCAATACAGGGTTGGAAACCCACTTGGGGTACAGAACTTCCCGGATGAAGTTGTTTCTTATTAATTTGTCGACTTCTTGCCGTAGAGCTTCATACCTCTCGGCAGTCATTGGTCGACACTTTTACCTCTTGGGGGGATACTTCTCATCTATGTTAAGCATGTGGCTCATTATGTCTGGACTTATCCCTTCTATGTCCTCATGAGTCCAGACAAACACATCAGGGTTGCTCCTGAGGAATGCTATCAGCCTTTCCCGGCTATGTTCTTCAAGTTCTGAGCATATTCTCAATTTTCTTGTTGGCTCCCTTTCATCAATGGGGATCTCGATCAATTCCTCGATCGGTCTCGTTCCCGTCTCTTCGTCTGAGAGTCTTGGATCTAGGTCAAACTCATCTGCTTTGGTCACCACCATCCTTATCTTTCTTCTCGCTTGCCCCTACTCGGCGTAATGACAGACTGTCTCTGAGTATGTGAGCCTCAACTCATACTGGTTTCCCTTGACTCTTCCGGTTCCGCTGGGGGGCAGAAATTTCATCATTTGATGATAGATCGACATGACTGCTTTCAATGCTCTCAGCGTCGGTCGCCCTATGACTGCGTTGTACTGGTCACCTCCCTTCACCACTAAGAATCGTAACATTACGGTCGAGGTGTGTGGTCAGTCACCAATTGTCATTGGCAGTTCTATCATTCCCTCAGGAACGACGCAATCCCCAGTGAAGCCGTATAGGGGTTGCGTATTATTTTGTAGTCTCGCTTGAGGAATCCCTAACTTGTCGATGAAATTGGCGTATTGAATGTCTACCGAGCTACCATTGTCCACTAGGATGCGGCAGACCATGTAGTTACCGATCATGGCCTCCACTGCTAGAGCATCACTTTGGGGGAAATGCACCCCGTTTGCGTCCGCCTCTGAAAACGTTATCTCGGCCACTTCATATCTTGCGGCCTTCGCCTCTCTGTCAGACACATTCATGACCCTCTAGTTGAGCTTTTCCTTCACCTCTATTGCGTATTCTTTCTGTGCGCGGCGAGAGGTACCGCCAATATATGGCCCTCCAAAAATTATCCTTATTACGCTGACAGGTTCGGGGGGATGGTCTTGCCTTTGGTCCTTGTTCCTCTGACTGTTGTTGCCCCGTCAGTCGGCTCGGTATTCACTAAGCCTCCCTTCCTGGATCAACCTCTCAACTTCATATCTTCTCACCGTGAAACCTGCAATACTTGCTTTGGGTTCTACACGTTGGGTCAGACTTCAGCGGTGGTGGGCGATGCAGTACCTGGAGGTGACTAATCTTATGATAGACGTCCTCGATCCCCATAGTTAAAGGAGTGTAGGCATCATATTTTTGTCGCTTGGTATCCCCATGCCCCGTCTAGGCATTGCCACCCCTATTGTTTATGGCTGAATTATACCTTTGCTCCGTTTGCACCTGAGGATTGCCTCGGCGCTTCTTGCCGTTATTTTGATGGCTCGACTGTCTTGCTTCTTCCTTGGTGGGGGCCACCACCTTGCTCTTTAAGGCCTTTTTGGCATCCTCTACAATGATGAATCCCTGCGCCCTCGCCAGGAATTCTTAAGAGGTATGGGGTGGCCTCCGGTCGAGATCTGTGCTGTACGAGATGTCCTTCTTCATGCTCGACATGGCCCCCAGTAAAGCTACCTCGTTGGAGATCCCCTCGGTGGCAACCTATTTCCCGAATCGGGCTATCCAATCTTTTAGGGACTCGTTTGGTCCCTAATACGCACTCAAAATGTTTTGCTTAGGTGGGATGTACTTTTTGACACCTATGAACTGAGCCAGGAAGGTATTCTTCAAGTCATCCCAATTGGTAATGGAGTTTGGCTTTAAAGACCTGAACCATCTCCTGGCAGAGACCGAAAGATGATTTCTGAATGCCCGGCACATGACCTCCTTGGGGTACCCGCGTAGGACCATGTGCCATGTGTAGACCTCCAAGTAGTCGTCTGGATCACTCCTTCCACCATATAGCGGAATAGGTGGCGGCTTATACTTATCGAGTAGCGGCACCTGGATGATGTTCTCTGTGAACGGATGATCATGGGACATGTACATCTTGGCGTCGACATTTACGACATCAGCCACCTTTCCCACAACTTGCTTAAAGTTGTTTAGCTGACTCCCTATTTGCTTTTCTAGTTTGGCCATCTTCTCGACCAGAGCTTTATTATCGGCCCCAAGCTCTTCTTCCTTGATCCGCTGCACGTCCCGATCGCGTCGGGCGTTCAACCGCTCCCTCAAGTCTCCTCCGCGTACTGATGAAGACTCTACCGGGATGGCAGGTCTCCGGTTGACGTTCTCTTGCGGTCGAGGAGGCACTTCTCTATCGTTCGCTGTCTGGAGTGCAGCCCTCTCCTGGGCTCTTCTCCGGGCAACTCATTGCCTGCTCCTCACGGACCTATTTGACTTGGCTGGGCGAGGGTGATTACCCCCACTTTCACCGAGCCCCTCGGCGTCACCACGTTGGTCACCAATCACTTGGTTCCTGACGGTGACGTTCATTGGGTTCATCAGTGCATCCTCTAGTGGCGGCATCGAATTTGGCCTTTTCTCCCGTCCGGCGAGAGCTGTGGCCATCCTCTCTACGACCACAACAAGTGTTTCGACCTACCTTTGGAGCTGGTCCAAGCGGTCTAGGGGGTTTCTAGTGGTTTGTGGGTGCGCCCTGTGGTTGGGCCGTGCCCCCGTTGGTTCCTGACCGCCGTTGGGCAGATTCATCAGATTCCTTCCTCTAATGGCAGGATTCTGGCATTCCTGGCTTTTCTGAGTTGCCGTCATGCTGCGGGTTTTTCTCAGAAGAGCCGTATTCACTGCTTAGTGCTAGATTGATTTTTGGGTTTAAGGCCCTCCTTCTAGCGCCAATTGTTGACGGTTACCGATTTTAGTCAACTAAGGATTAACTCTCCGAGAACACTCACAGTAACCTCTCACGGATTAATTAAGGATTAATTTTATAGAATAATATAAAGAATCATGAATTTATAGCGGTTCGGCAAGAATTCTTGGCCTAGTCCACTTATGGATGCACTAATATTTTGTTGATTACTCTCTCTGGAGTAGTAGAATAGTGCGTAAACAACTTAATGAATTTCCATGACTCTATTTATAGACCTTGTACATATGAGAGACATCCTCTACATTCCCCGAGGAGATCATCTTCAATCCCTAAATTTTGGGATTTGGCAGTTGCGTTTCCATGATTTCAGCTTCCAGGTCAGGCTAACCACCCTTATCAGTTATCTGATTTCCTGACTTGAAACCTTCGCAGTTGGTATAGTGTATATTTTCTCGAGTTGACAGGATATGATTTGGATTGGACCGGGTTGCTACCTCGACGTCGTGACCCCCACAACTCAAGCGGCGTTCTCGACGCAAGTAATCCCGCATGAACTCTCGACGTCCAAAGGGCACCCTAGGCACAATAGTTTTCTCGACGTCAGCGACCGATTCTCGACAGGGAGGCCTCAATGCTTGCCATCCAGAGAAACGATTGATCCCTCGACCATGGTGTAACACACGAGTAAAATGACCATAATCGCCTTCTATAGTCACTATGAATCTTCAAAGGTATTCCTATTTCTAATGCAATTTTGCAAAGAAAAGAACGCCAATACTTAATGGCAAGATCATAATTACTTTACCCGTATTTGAGCATTTGTTTTTAATTTGTATCGATTAAAATCATCAAAAAACATAAGAATAAATTGAGATAATAAGTTTTAAATTATGAGGTATTCTTATATAACTAACCCATTTTGTTATTCTCAAGTGTCGATCTACTCGCGTAAAAATAACTTGGCTTATTATCCACCAAAGATCTTCATTTAGTACATTCCATTTTAAACTTGCTTTGGATATACATTTTGGTTCTCTTATGTCCATTAAATTACTAAATTCAAAATTTAAAATAAAATACAATCCACGAATATTTTCCTTGTAACTACTTGTGTAATATTAACGAGTTTAGATTTACTGTTCCAATTTTATTGTCCCACCGGGTGTCTTTAAATTAAATGTTTATACCTCATTAAAATTTTACACATCAACTATTATTGAAGTCACTGTTGGGAATGGTGTCCTAGAAGCATGAGATGTAATAGGATATTTATTATTTATTTAATAAAAGAGTTTATTCATTATTTTATATGCATATATTTATGAATATTTTATGAATATCAATGAAAATTCCATGATTATTTATGTAACCTTAAACATTGTATATAAGTGTTATATACGAGAGGATAATGTTTAAGGATAATAATCAAAAAGCAATGTTCATAATGAATTTAATTAAAGTTTGGAATCTTTAATTAAAACATTATTAATACATGTCATTCACATTTAGAATGGAACGGTGTTATCCGCACTGTTGATATGGCGAGATATTGAATGAGTGTATTTCGCATAATGAGATTATGTGGAATAAGGACATAGACACAATATGAATTTCTAATAATTTTCGTTAAGTATAGAAATTCTAATTGAGTCTACCGATGGTCATATATAGAATGATCTTAATCCTGAGTTCTTAACAAACTCCTATTTATGGATTTGTGTCTTTTGATTTACTCGGTACAGATTCTGAGATCCTGAATCCTATTCCTTGTATTTTGGAGACATGATGAAGTAGGTAGCCGGGAATGTTATTACACGAGAT
This sequence comes from Morus notabilis, assembly GCF_000414095.1. Taxonomy (NCBI): domain Eukaryota; kingdom Viridiplantae; phylum Streptophyta; class Magnoliopsida; order Rosales; family Moraceae; genus Morus; species Morus notabilis. The sequence goes on along the minus strand of NW_010358627.1, from coordinate 149,232 downwards.
GGAATCCATTCCTTCTTAAGAAAGAAGTAGATAAATAATTCTCTTGAGGGTTGATTCGGTACTTGGACCAGTAGGAGCTCCGAAATTAATTAATTAATTAAAGTGTTTAATTGATTATTAATTTTATTGGAGCTCGGGATTATAGGTCCATTAGTCCTCGCGTCGTCCTAGTAATTCTACCAGACACAGAGGGTAAAATGGGAAATTTTAGAATTAAGGAATTCTATAAATTAAATACTCGAAAATAATTAATTGAGAATTAATTATTATTTAAATAATGTGATTTTTTAAATTTGAATTTGAACACATCTAGATTTATCCATTTAAACTTATTTGATAAGTTGTTCAATTTAGAATTCAAATTAATTTAAGTTTGACTTAAATTGGAATTTGAATTTGAGTCAAAATTGGACTACGGGATAAATGATGATTTTCTCTTCCTTCCCTATCTGATATTGGCGCCACACAGGGATGAGAATCCCCTTAGAATGGCCGGCCATATAGGATAAAGGAAAAGAGGAGATTTGGTTTAAAATTCAAATAGGAGATAATTAACAAGCTTTATCTTAGAGATAGAGATTGAATTCCTTCTAGAAGTTTGACTTCTACTCTATAAATATTATTTTTGAGACAATTTTCGGGATGGTTTTTTGCCCTAATTTTAGAGGTAGCCGAAATTTCTCTATAGAAATTTTGGAAACAATTTTTCAGCCCTAAGAGTTAAGGCTGGCCGAAATTCTCAAGAGAGAAAGGAAGGAAAAATTTTTTCTCTAAAAATTCCACATCGTGCATGTGATGGTGTTTGTGGAAATTCGAGTGTTTATTGTAACCCGTTTTGTCTCATGTGTGCCCACACACACGTCTTCGTGGATTCTAGGAATTGATGTGGAAGACATTGGTTTTCTAAACACAAAGATTGGAGCAAGGACTGTTCGTGGTCAAAGAACTCAAGTTATCATCCGAGTCGGCTTCCAGGTATTTTGCCTGATTGAGTTCTTGATCTTTATAAGTTAATGAGATTAATTTATTCGTGCATAAATTAATATAATCTATAGAGTATCTCAAAAGTTTTATAAAAATTTTTGTTATACACGATCCGCCTCTTCCCCGCACCACCGCGCTTCCGCAGCCGGATTCGATTCGGCAACCAACAATCACAACAAACGGGGTCAACAAAAGTTTGAAGCAGCCACATTGAAAAGAAAAGTGGAAAGGGAAATGTCTCTGTTTGGGTCTGCAAAAGAAATCAAAGGAAAGACACTGGCCTTGTGCTCTTCCCCTCAAGGTTGTCTCTTTTCTAACTTGGCAGCTTGCGTCTGCTGCGGCCACAACAGCGACTCCTCCCTCCAATGCCATTTTTATTAGGACAATTTGTATATATTCTCCTTTAACTTTGTTACTTGGACTAACATGTTTCCTGAATTTTATTACTTGTGTCAATATACCCTTTGAGGTCAACTCTTTTAATTTTTTTAATGGAAATACTTGTAAATGTCTTCTGAACTTTATTATTTGTGTCAATATGTCTCCTGAAATTTAAAATGTACTGTTTTGTTTTCCGAACTATGATATGTCCCCAATTTTTTCCCTTCCATCTTGATTCTATCAACTTTTTGAACTGAAATGTTGATATGACTATTAAATTATTAATTATCTATGATATTGACACAAGTAACAAAGTTAAGGAAAAATTTATTAAAATATTCCATTTTACTGTTCCATCTTGCTTTACTTTGATGTTCATGTTACTGAAAAACAAAAATGATTCCTCCATATCCCCTTATTTTCTGGTGGATCTAACTTTTTTTTTTTATTTCCCATAGGTTTTTGATTTGTAAACTGGACCATATGTTATCTTTTGTTTTGTACAAAGTTTTTTAGAGTTCTTACCTAATAGAACAAATAAAAAGGATAAAATTATTTTGTTATTCTTATACACTGTATCATATAATATAAATGTCACATCACCTTTAAAGAAATGTTTTTTTTTTGTATTCTGAGACCGATTTTTAGAACGTACAATGTCTGAACTATCTTTTTCATTAATTAAACAGAAACTAATAGCTGTAAAACATTTTTTGAATACATTTTAATTTATTTAATTGGTTAATTCTTAAATGTTTAAAAGTATATGCAAAATTTTAAAAAAGAAAAAATCACTAGTTTATTGTTAAGTAGTCAAATAGAATGGACATTGTTGTGTCTCAAAAATTAGTCTCGGAGTACCCAAACAATATTTTCTAAATTCAAAGGTATCATTTTTATATCATAAAAAGCACATAATATTAGCAAGATATTTCGCTATACAGAAGGTATCAAAATGGTTTTATCTAAAAAAAGATTCTTTTTTTTTTCATCTTGTTTTTTGTTTTTGTTTGTTTTTGTTTTTGTTTTTTTTGTATATGAAAATAAGGCTTTTTTGTAAGGTCACCTCTTCAACTCTGTGCGTTTAGTAAATTGGTTCCTCAACTTATAATCTTTGTAATTTATCCCATAAATTTTAAATTCGTTGCAATGTATGTCAAATTGAAAATAAATTAAAATTTTGTATGATTTCTTTCACGTGAATGTTTAGTTAGGCTAATTCTAGTATTTTTGCATCGAAATTGTGCCCTTAAAATTTTTTTAGCTCATGATGTGCATAAGCGAACCAATTCGATACAAAAGACGAAGAATTACCCTAGGTAAACGTCCATTTAGAAGAAATTGTACAAAATTTTAGTTCCATTTTTAATTCAACTAACATTGCAATGAATTTTAAAATTTAAGAGGTAAGTTATAAAATTAAAAATTGAGGGACCAATTTGTGAATCTCTCAAAATTGAGAGGGTATCTGTGCTAGAAAACCAAGAAAATCACAAATGTGAACCTCCAAAAAACAAAAAAAAAAACACACACAGGAGAAGTGATATTGGTGCAAAAAGCTGCAGGTCAGCTGTAGTGTGGCTGTGCAGTTTGCAACTACAAGATTAGATCCAATAGATACTTTTGGGCGCCATGATAAGCATCCTCGTGACTGAATTTCCCAAAGTCGCATTAGGAAAGAATCCAAAAATGGACCTTTGAAAAGAAGTTGGATTTATCGACAATTTTAGACAATTAACGAGTGAGAAATGCATGGAAAAAATAGAGGTGAAAATTCATAACGTCTGTCGACAGTACTGCTTCTCCAATGACACTGCTTCTTTGATCGATCTTGACCAGTTGTCTCCTCTAGTCAACTTTCTTCAAGTATAAGTATACACGTGTATGGTGATGAGTGAAGTATAAATTTACCCCTAACAAGCCTCCTTTTCTCAAGTGAGTCGGAAGATCATAATCAAGCAAAGTTGCTTTTGTTAGACAGTGTTGAGGTCAGATTTTGTACATTATCTCTCAATGTATATATGGTAATTTAGGCTTCTGAAAGTCATTAAACGAGTCATTGTGACTCTATGAGAAGACAGAATCAACTAGTCGACTGATCAACTCTACTAGTCGATCTCACGAGTCGACGGACAACCTTAGACATCAAGTCATGAGAAAATATCCTCAAGACATTCATTATACGAGATTTAGCAACAAAATCAATTAGGTTGACTTAAGCAGCAAGCAACCCTCTCACTAGACGAAATTGTTTGTCTTCCACATAAAAAAACTATATCTCCAGCAATCAGGCAATAAAGAGACCGGATCAACTCAAAATGGGTAACTGGTCAATTATGGAAAGAACCAGTTAGGAAAGTTATGCGGCGCCTAAAAAGGAAGGAAATATCACGACTTAAATGCCATATCAAACAGAGAATCATGTAACAACTCGTGGAGCCTCATCAACTATAAATACAAGGCATTTGGACATAGTTCAACATGCTTTCACTGCACACTAAAGCTCCCACGCTCACTTACAACATATTTTTCTAGTATTTACTGTATTTTTCAGCATAAATTTTTCTCTTTCATCCCGTTCTTCTCATAACGACTCATTGTAACGCTTTTTAGTAGTCATAGTGAAACTACCAGAGCCCTACAATGGACGTACGTTGCATTATCAGGAGAACTATTATAACTTCTTGTATCTTTTGACTATTTTCATTTACTTTCATGTTTACTATCGCTCTCCTTCTCGCAGTGGATCATTTTCACTAATCGACGACTCCTAACTCATCCATTAACCCTTAATTTCTCTAATTGTAGATTTTACCCTCTATAGATAGAATGTGATATACATAACCCTCATTTTCTTATGAATCTGAAGATCATAATCTGTGTTAGATACGGTACTACCTATTTTCTTTCTGCAGTGCAAAATGAAAACTCATTAATTGAGAGGAAAATTCATTACGAGGGACGACTGGATTAGCGGGGCTGATTCGCTGATGTTTTTCGGTTCCTTTCTTGTTAAAAGATTAGAAGAAAACTTGTTACTCAAAAGAATCCTCTATCCACAAGGACAAACTTGCTAGACCAAAGGGACCCTTTGGTCTAGCTACACATCACATCCGCAAGGATTGGGATTGTTGTTGGAATTCATGACTAACCTTGGATCCAGACCTTTGAACCGTGAAATAATGGGAGCTATCGATAAATTAAAGAAAAATTTTAGACACACCTTTCGAACTAACAAATTATCTTCATAATATGTGAATTTCAAAAGAAACTATAACTATTGAGTACAAGCATGTTTGAGAATTGAAAAAAATGAGAAATGAACCTATGGAAAAGATACTTCTTAAATCAAGCCTATTAAAAATAAAAAAAATTAGAATAGTAAACCATTTGATTACCGATATTCAACTTCCAGGTTACCTCACAATAGGCAGTAAAAACCGCCACAAACTAAAGGATCATATAATCATTATATCCGGCCAGTGGTTCCATACGAATTATTATCATGAATGCCCCATAAAATTTGTACCCTAATTTAAAACATCTTTGACTTTTTAATATTGTAACACTCCATGATTTATAAAAAACCATTTAAAACTTCACATACGTCTAATTTCATCTATAATTCTAATGGAGTTACTGACATGACATACAATTAACAATTAAGCCATTAAATTTTAACAAAATTTATAAAACTTATTAAATATTAAAAAAATTAAAAATATTTTAAAAACTTTATTTTAACAAAAAAAAAACACAAAATTAAATTTGTCTTTTTCTTCCTCAAACATTCAGACCCAAAAATGAACCCTAATCATTCATAGCCAAACACAGTGCTATGTTCCTATGTTCTAGCAATTAATCCATCAAAATAAGAAAAAAAAAATTTTAAGAAAAATGAAGAAACCCTTTTTCTACAATCTAAGGTCATTTTGAATCTCCACCCCCAGTGGAAAATTTTTGTTCAAAGAAACACATATCTAAATAACAGAAAAAAAAAAAAAAACGCCCCGTAGCCTAGTTTCTCTCCTGCTCAAAGCTGCCCATATAGAATCAGACGAAGTAGCAGTTATCAAAGAGAGCGATGCTTATTTCTTTTTGCTCGTGATTTAACATACGTCTACTATAGTGACCTAGTGAAAAAAGTCCAAAAATTATTGGCTCTTTAAATAGAAATTTAAATTTTATAAGAAAAAACATTGTAGTGAAAAGATTTGAATAGAATTTAAACATATAAAATAAATGTGTCATTTATATTGCTCATTGTTTTTAATGTTTAACTACATGTTTCAAACTTTACATTTTATTTCCAAATTACCACCACATGTCCAACCAATTTACCAACCGGCCCTTCATTTACATTTCCATTTCAAATTTGCTTGCCATATAAGTTTTTGCTATCTTATTGGTATTACATTACCATGTCAAAATCAGTGTCAAAAACAAATTGAGAAATTGCAATGCACGAATTCTCCTTGTAACAACTTCTTGTGCAATATTAGCTGGCAGGCAGTCATCTTCTCGACATGGGAGCTTACTGATTATGTAAACACTTTCTAAAAGCAAGCAGAATAAAATAATCTTCTAAAGAACCATCCACATCAAGCCAACTGGGATGATCAATAACAAATCAATAAAATAAACCATATAGTATTCAAATCCCAATTGCATAGATCCTTTACTCAAATAATTATCTGGCTGTGTTTGGTTGCAATATAAGAAAAACTTTATCCATTCTTTTTATAGGTTCGAATTACAATTCAACTTTTTTATTACGGTATTTGTTTTGTGAATTTCAAACAGAAAATAATCTTATTTTCAGAGAAATGAATAAAGAGAGAGATAGAACTAAAAGAGAGGACCAAAAGTACAAGCGATGACATTGCTCAAATTATGTAGATTGTGACTATGGCAGCTGTGCGAGATGACATTGCTCACGCTATGCGGGCTAAACATGTTAATTTTTCTGCTTTAATTAAAATTAATAATAGTAAAGAGATGAGAGAGAACCATGGGCCGAAATATCTGAAATTTCGGTGGAAATTTTAAATTTTTGAGGGTCTCAAAATTTTTTTCTACTATAATATTGATATCGGTAAAATATTAGGAAAAAATCCAAAATATCAGTCGAAATATCAATATCAATTTGCATATAGAGTAATTGGGGCAGAATATCGGGAAAATTTTGGAGAAATTTCGGTGATATTAGAAATGGAAATTTTAAAAGGTTTTTTTTTTTTTGTTTTTAACATTTGCTTTATAATATCTGTTTTCTTGCATTATTTCTTTTCTCATCGAGCAAGGAGAGCGAGCAATATCAAGAATGCAAATAATCTAATGAAGATAATATTTCATTGAGTTTACAATCGATGAATTTGGCTTATAATTATTGCAGCTCTTCCAAGAGACTCCTAATGTTCATTATCCATACAATCATAATTTTGAAAACTATGATAGGTATGAAATTTTGAATTATCCTCATCCGAACATACCACCACCATTCCAAGCAAATGAAGGGGGGAATTCACAGTTTCTAATTCATAAAAATACAATGGGAAGGGATCAACAAACCTTCACGTGGCACGTTCAAAACTATATCTGACATTATTCAAATAACATGTCATAATACCAATATTGTTTGAATTAATATATGATCCCAACCACATTTAAGATTCATAGAACTTCTTTTTGGTATTAAGAAATGTAATATGTATGAAGTTTTTTTTATGTAAAACTTGTTTATTTATGTATCTTTTAATTGTTGATGCTATCAAAAAGTATTAAAATATGTTCTAACGTAAATTTTTATAAATTTTTTTGATATTTTCAATGATATTTTCGTAAATTTAGAATATCGATATATCTACCAATACCGATATTTTCATCCATGGAGAGAATGATGATAGAAAAAGTAATTGTGAGCATAGAAAATTATAATAGACATAGAAAGAGATAAGAGACCAAAAAAAAAAGTTTTTTGAAAACTCTATCCAAACATTATTTCTTATTTTTACTCTCAAAAAATTATTTTCATAAAGAAATTACCAAACGCCATTTGTTCTCTATATGAACAAGCGACAACGGCTTTTGTTCTCTTCTTTGGAAACACAATTCCAAGAACAGAAAACAAAAAACATGATAGTACCTAAATTTCTCCATTCCAAAACTCCACTCCTGAGGAGACTTGTAAGGGCCTTTGTCGTGGGTAAAATCAAGTCCATCATAACAACTTTTGTTGCTGAATTTCACTAATTTTCTTCAACTCCTCCGAGCTTAGTCGCCAGTCAAATATTTCTAAGTTTTCTTTCATTCTGTTCTTGTCAAAGCTCTTCGCAACACAACTCACCCCTTACTCGTATACCCATCGCATAGAAATCTCATTTTCAAAACGATATATTCGATCAAGAGACTTCAAATTTTGCCCCATAAATAACTGAAGAAAGTCTCCAATTTTCTTCTATTCTACCCCAGAATTTCCAAATAAAAAATAAAAGTAAAAATATATGAGAGTTTTTCTGGTACCTGAAAAATTAAGGCTTCGTTTAGTATGAGGGATGGAGATGAGGAAGGATAGAGAGGGTTGGAGGGATGAAGAATGTGAAGAATGAAGAAGATTATGGTAACCCTTTATGTTGTTTGGTAGGAGGGAAGAAGAGTTAAAATGATAGATAATAGTTTTTATTTAATTATTATATTGTCCATTTCATTATTTATTAAGAATTACTTTTAAAGGGTAAAAAAGTCATTTTGTTTAAATTTTGAGTGGATTGTTTGGATCCTTCCATTGATGGAAGGATCCAAAATGATGGATCTGGAGGGAGAGTGTCTCCCTCCATCTCTCCTCTCACTCCTCTTCTCCTCCCTACCAAATAAGAGAATCACCCAATCTCTTCACCCCTTTCCCTCCCTCCATCTCTCCCTCCTACCAAACGTACCCTAAATTACCAAAAAGTCTCTGTTTTTAGCCGGCGTAGTTGTATCATAAACTTTGTGCTTTACATTCTTTTCAATCGGATGTGATTTTTACTAAATTCAACAATCAAAAACTTGTCCTATGAGAAGGACCTATTAGAGAAACTTACAAAATATATATGAAAAATATTTTATGAGATAGGCAATTAAGAACCACAACTCAAAAAAATAAATAAATAAATAAAGGAGCTTCAGACATACAACTTTTATTTTGCCCCCATTTGGTTCGCTAGTTTGAATTTTGTTGGTTAGAACCTTTTGATTTGAAAAGAAAAATTTAAACTGTGTGGTTTAAATTGTAGTTTGAATTGACGTTTAGATGTGTAATTTTAATTTGAACAGGGAATAAAATTTGAACTTATGTTTGGTAGGTGTGAAAAGCAGAGGTAGTAGACACTTTTTACTGTTCAAAATAGTTTGAACAGTTGAACTTGAGGGGGAGCTAAACTCTAAGTTGGGCCGTTTAACTCAGTTCAAATGGCGAATATAATTCAAACTGCATGCTTACCAAATATCAGTTCAAATTGTGATGATTGTTCAAATTGAGTTGAACTGAACTAACTAGTGAAACAAATAGGGGCTTTATAATCTTTAATTTTCTTATTTAAGTACAATATATTTGAGTGAATAATTTGTTGGAGAATTGAGTTAACTTTTTCTTTTTAGAGAAATCTATTGTTTTATCATTCATAAACTGTGTTATTATTAGTGAATTCTAAATGCCAATGTAGTTGGAATGCTGTTTGACATAAAATAAAAAATAAAATAAAAAGTCTACACAATGTCTTGAAAAAAAAATAAACTACCGATAGTTCTCTTTTTTAACTGTCAAATCTCTATTAAAAATTAATATATTTTGCATATTCATTTTTTATTTTATTGCGATGTTGGCTATATCCAACTATTATAAACAGGTACTATCAATTCGAGACCCCATAGTAGAAAGATCCATTAAAAAAAAGGTTGGCACAAAACTACCTTAGTTCTTAAATAGATCCAGCTAAGTTGGCAACCAACTACCTTAAAAAATTACGAGCATGCTAGTTAAGGGCAAAACGTTTGTTCGATAGCAGGGATAGATTGGTAGAATGATGTATAAAATATGAGGAGAGAGGAGTGAGAAAGGAGGGATGAATTATAGTTTTTCCCGAATTGTTTGGTATGGTAGGAAGGAATGATTATAATTATCACTCTCCCTTGTTTGGTATCGGAAAGAAAGGAGAAGGAGAGGACAAGTTTGATCCATAAAATTACTATATTGTCCATGCAAAATAAAGTGATTTTCTTTCTTAAAATGTCTATTTATTAATTATCAATAGTGTTATACTCAATTTTCTCCAAATAAAATCTTTAATATTCAATTTATACACAAACAAATAAAATTTTTTTAAAAAAATCATTTATGAGGACATTTTTTATAAAAATAAAATAAAATAAATATATAGAGACACAAATAAAGAACTTTTCAGTAAAAGGAAAAAAATTAAAATAACTGTTATCATTTAAAAAAATTTGAAACATAAGAAAATATATATAATGCATATATATAAATATATATATATATATACACACACACACACACACATACATGAGTTTTAAACTGTCATTTACGTTATCTGAAAACAAACTATTAATATCTTTACAAAATATCATGTATATATAATTAATGAGATATTCGGGGCAAAAAAAAACATAATCAATGAAATAGAGCTGTATTGGAAAAACAAAAATATAAGAATTGGTATTACAAATTTTATGAAACGAGTGTCAAAATGGGCATTTCACAATAAACTTTCTTCTCCACCACCTAATCCGTCCAATATTGGAGGGATTATTTTTGGTGGGCCCAGATGGATTCTCAACCCTAGGAGAATCCACTCCTCCAACCAATCCACCCTACTGAACAAGCAAGAAGCTTCCCTTCCACTCATTTCTTTCCGCCCTCCAATCCACCCTACCAAATAGACTCTTTCCTTCCACCCTTTTATCCACCCTACCAAATAGACTCTTTCCTTCTACCCTCCAATCCATCCTACCAATCAGACTCTTTCCTTCCGCACTCCAATCCACCGTACCAAACAGATCGTTAAAGCTCACAGAAATATATTAAAAAATAAAAATAACAAACAAAGGTCTCGTTCATTTCGCTGATTCGAGTTTAGAATTCGAGTTTTGCTACAGTGAAAAGCTCTCACAAATAATCATATCTAACTTTTTTGCTACAGTAAAAAGCTCTCACATAAAATCACATATCAACTCGAATTAAAAACTTGAATCAACGAACTGAACGGAAAAAGACTTAAAACGAAAAGAATGAAGTGCGTATACATTATATACCTGTGCAACGGTTTTTCTCTTTGCATTTGCGATCTCCCATAAGACCTCACTGTCCATGACTCTGTTTGTTCCCCAAGCTGTACCTTTAGCCCCCAACTATGAGTAAGCTGTGATAAGAATACCCTTTTCCTCACAAAACTCTCTTAACTTTTTCTGCTGCCAAACAGGACTCATCTCCACCTTGGATCAAGAATAATATTCATTACCAAAATAATAACAATAATAATAATAATAATAATAATAATAATAATAATAAATAAATAAATAATAATAAATCGTATAGAGGGATAGATCATGTGAAACTTAATTGGTTGACAGCCGGGGGAATTTTCGCTCCGGCGAGCAAGTTCTTGAGCTTTCTCCAAGAGAAATTGCTAACTCCAATGGACTTGGTAAGGCCAAGCTTCTGACACTCTTCCATGGCTCCCCAAACAGACTTAAAATCCATCGGAACAAGATCATTCTTATCAAAAGGAAACACGTGCTTCCCCGGTTGCTTCAAAGCGATGGCCAATGGATTAGATACAAATCAATGTATTCCAATCCAATTTTGCTGAAAGCAAAGCAGATCATTAACATTTCTTTTATATAATTAGCCAAGAGAGAGAGAGAGAAACATACAAAGACTCGACCAAAGAGAAAATGACATAATATTCAGCCCTTGCCCTAACAATATTTTGCTTATATATGATGCTCTGAAGAAGTCCTTTTTTTACGAAAAGAATATATAAATACAAACAAGAAGTCTAAGACATATATAAAGATATGTATAGTCCAACAATGAATCTATATTCATGCGTGCCTTCAATGTTGAGATCTAGAGATCGAATTTTCGATTAGAAAATATAATAAGCATGAGGTTTTGTCAGTCAAGCAAAGTCTTTGGCAACTTTAATGTTACTTGAGCGTATTTCTTGACGGCAGGCAAGACGGTATCGTGGTGAGCGTCGCTTGGCCAAAGCTTCGAGGTGATAAAATGCTCGTCCCTAGATTTGATGATCGAGTCTATAAAGAAACGTACTCAGAAAGAAGTTTGGGAGAATTTTGTATATTATTATATTAAGTAAGCTTAACTCTAAGACTCCTTAACAGCCCCCCTCAAACTTAAAGTAGTAAGATTTTCTACTTTGAGTTTGCTCTGTACATGACTAAAAGCTGAGCTGGAGATGGCTTTAGTGAAGATGTCAGCTAATTGATCAACTGCAGGCACATGAGGAACATCAACTTGTTTTCTCATGACTTTTTCTCGAACAAAGTACAAGTCCAACTCTATATGCATGGTTCTTGCATGTAAGACATGATTTGTTGCTAAATGAACTGTACTAAGATTGTCACACCAAATTACTGGTGCCTTTGATGCAGAATAATTTAGCTCACTCAAGAGAGATTGCATCCAGGATATTTCTGCCACTACACTAGCTAGACTGTGATACTCAGCTTCTGTAGATGAACGAGACACTGTGTGCTGCTTCTTTGATTGCCATGACACGAGATTTGGACCAAGGAAAATACAAAAGCCTGAGGTAGACCTTCTGTCATCAACATCTGATGCCCAATCAACATCACAGAAACCAACCAAGTCCAAGCTTCCTGCAGGGCATTGTCTCAAATGAAGACCATAGTCAATTGTGCCAGCAAGATATCTCAAAATCTTCTTTACTGCTTTCTAATGTACTTCTAATGGCGCTTGCATAAACTGGCAAACTTTGTTGACACTAAACGAGATTTCTGGTCTTGTAATCATCACATACTGCAGAGCACGTACCACACTTCTGTACAACTGAACATTACTTACTGGATCACTACCAATAGAAGTTAACTTTTGTCCTGTTGTCATAGGCACAGAGACACTTTTGGCATACTGCATTTTTGTTTTACACAGCAAATCTGTTACATACTTTTTCTGAGACAAATGAATACCTTGAGTAGTTTTGATAACCTGTATTCCCAGATACTAATCAATTTCTCCCAGATCTTTGAGAGCAAAAGCAGTATTAAGTTGATTTGACACCTGCTGGATAGCTAAGTCATTAGTCACTGTGATCAATATATCATCCACATAAACAAGGATGTATAGTGACCATTGTGGGGTAATCTGAATGAAAAGGGACCTATCAGACTTTGCTGAGTGAAACCCAAGCTTAAGCAACGCATGGTGAAGTTTATCAAACCAGGCTCGAGGAGCCTGTTTCAAACCATAAAGGGACTTATGTAGCTTACACACCAAACTTGAATTCTGTTGATCAATAAATCCTGCAGGTTGTTCCATGAAGACCTCCTCTTGTAAATTTCCATTTAAAAAGGCATTATTCACATCAAGTTGCCTCACAGACCATTGTTTACTTAATGCCAAAGTGAGTATAACTCGAACAGTGGTTGGTTTAACTACTAGACTGAAAGTTTCAGTAAAATCAAAACATGTAACTTGGTGAAACCCCTTTGCAACAAGTCGTGTCTTATACTTGTTTATGCTCCCATCTAGATTCTCCTTTACTCGAAAAACCCAATTACAACCAATGGCCTTCCTCCCAGGGGGTAATGCAACAAGACTCCAGGTGTTATTCCTTTGAAAAGCAAGGAATTCATCTGTCATGGCTTGTTTCCAACTTTCTAATGTAAGAGCCTCTTCAACTGTACTAGGCTCTCGTGTGGCCATGTACACTTTGGGTTTGAAAATCCCTCGCTTAGAGCGTGTTACCATGGAATGAGAAGGTAGAAATGTAGATTGTCGAGAGGTTGCAGCACACAGATTAGGATTTGGAGCTGAGACAAGAGAGGAAGGTGCTATGATAGTAATCGGTTCACTGGCTGAGGGAACAGCAGAAGAGACTAATGCTGGAACAGACTGAAGAGAAGAAGAAGAAAGAATGACAGGAGATGGGGGAGAAGAACGAGATGGAAGAGATGACATAGAAGGAATCACACTGAGAGGTGCAGACAGAGAAGAAGAGCTAGGCTCAACAGAAGTAGAGGCAATAACTTTATTATGATTGGCAAAAGGAAAAGAAAACTCATCAAATATGATATCCCTCAAAATATAAATTCGGCCAGATGGATCTAAACATTTATATCATTTATGTTTGATGCTATACCCAAGGAAAGTACATAGGGCAGACCTAAATTACAATTTGTGTCTGTTGTAAGGTCTAGTGTTTGGATAACATGCACCACCAAAATCTTTAAGTTGTGAATAGGTAGGTTTAGTGTGAAAAAGCACTTCTAAAGGTGTTTTATTGAGAAGTGTTGGTGTTGGAAGTCTGTTTATGAGAAAGACAGAGGTGCAAAAAGCTTCATCCCAATATTTAAAGGGTATGGAACCTTGAGCAAGAAGAGTTAGACCATTTTCTACTATGTGTCTGTGTTTACGCTCAGCAACACCATTTTGTTCATGTGTATGGGGGCAAGGGTGTCTATATGTTCTATACTATTTTGGACAAGAAAGTCTGTTAAAACTCGATATTCCCCACCCCAGTCAGTTTGAACACTTTTGATAGGTAACTCAAGCTGTTTTTCAACCAATGTTTTGAAATTGATAAAAGCTTGTAATGCTTTAGATTTAGTGTGAAGCAAATATATCCAAGTAAAACGAGAATAGGCATCAACAAAATGAATATAGTATCTATATCCACTGGAAGACAAAGTAGGTGAGGGACCTTATAAATCAGAGTGAACAAGTTGCAATGGTTTAGTATAAGTTGTTTGAGAAATTGAAAAAGGCAGTTTATGAATTTTACCAAGACAACAAGACTTACAGACAGCAAAGGAAGTGTTATTGATGGCAGAAAGATTACAAGTTGTCAGTACATGCTGTACAATCTTATCTGCTGGATGACCTAACCTGTTATGCCAAAGCTCAAAATGAGAAGGCCTAAAAACAGTGCTAGTATAAGCATGCATAACAGGAATAGAATATTTAAAGTTGCTGGAAACAAAAGAACAAGAAGAAGAAACAGGTTGGAAAGCAATTGAATCCAACGACTTGAGATTGAGCTGGGAGTTGTCAAAAACATAGAGACCATCTTTAAGACAACCCTTCAGCAGCACCTCCTTTGAAGTTGAATCCTTGACAAAACAAGAAGTATGGTGAAATTCAAAGAAAACTTGATTATCAGCTGCAAATTTTGAAACACTTAAGAGATTTTTAGGAATTTCAGGAACAAGTAGTAAGTGTTTGAGAGCTAGAGCTTTGGAAGAAACAAAAGGACTAGGAAAAACAGAAGAGCCAATATGTTTAATAGACAGCCCCTTACCATTGCCCATGTGCACTTGATCAGAACCATAGAATTCAGAACTTGACATGAGATTCGAAGGATCTGCAGTCAAGTGATTTGTAGCACCAGAGTCAGGATACCACTCCATATCAGAAGATGCATCTGGGTACCATATAAAGAAACGTACTCAGAAAGAAGTTTGGGAGAATTCTGCATATTATTATATATTGCTACAGTAACTTGTTTATATATAAATTACAATAGAAAGCTTACTTAACAAGATAGTAACTAACTAATTAGCAAAGCTTACTCAGTAAGATAACTTGCTATATAAGCTCTTAAGTAAGCTTAACTCTAAGACTCCTTAACAGAGTCCAAGTGAAAGAGCTTCGGTTATTGCCTCGCCAATGAACTTCTCTGTCTGGTAAACAGCGGAGATATCGAACTGTCTGTAGCCAAGTTTGATCGCCTCTATGACGGCTTGTTTCGTCACTTCAGACCCTGTAAACGAAGATGTGGCTGTCCCCAAGCCTAAACATGGGACACTTTTGCCGGTCAGGCTGAGTGGCAACTCTCTTACGCTTATTACTGCCGTCCCTCTTTCTTCTTTGTTTTTGAGTTTGCCTACTAAAAGCTTTCACTCAAGAGCAAAAATTCACTTATATTGTAGACCTGCTCAAGGATGAGTATTGTGATTCAGAAATTAAAAAAAAAATAAAAATACGTAAATATGGTTGATTTGAGTATTTCAATTCATAAACAATTGATTAACCTTTTGTTTTCATATGCTGAGTGCAACATTATGTTTGTCGATCATATAAAATTTGTACAAGTTGTTTTTATTTTTGTATGAACATCAATTGCATGGTCAAAAACGCATCGCGGGTTCCATGTATATTAGTTTTAAAAACAGTTTCTTTTAATTCATTAAAATTTCATTTTGTAGATTCTTGAATACCAACTATCATGCCGAGTCTAAATATGATGTCCCCCAAATTCCTGTCCTATAATTGTCCCCTCAATAAAAATTTTGACACCTTATCAAAACTTGTACTATGGTGCTCATGTGGTGTTTTCCGTATTTATTTCTCTTGGAATAGTGTCAATGTTTACTTTTTACACTTGTTATTTTTCTAAAAATAATTTTTTTATTTACTTTCAAAACTCAGGTGTTGTATATATTTTGTATATATCATTTTGATTTTCTACGGTTTTTTTTTTTATAAATTTTTTAAGATTGTCATTACAAAAATAACACTATCTTATTTCTGCCATTAATTTTAACATTTATCATTTATGCCATTATAATATGACCTATATCTTTCATATTCTATTGGAATATATTTTTCTAACATGATATTTTTTGTATTCTATCAGAAAACGTTTCATATTCTACTAGAAAATTTTTAAATAGCATAAATAGTGGGATGATAAAAATCAATGGTTATTTTTGTAATTTTCTCTCTCTACTTTTATAGGGCTAAGAGAAACACACGTACACACATGGTAGGTCACACATTCTTTTAATTAATTGTGACCAATATTTTTCATCCATACATAATGGAAACTAATGATTTTGAAGCATACATATAGAAGAAAAATTGATTATCACATAAGAAATGCCTTAAATTAATGAAGGTAAGTTTCCACTTCAAAAAAACCAAAGGCCTTACATCCTTTAGTACTCTTTTGCTTATTTGAATTTATTTATTCGACTAAATCTTGAAGTCGAATAGTACATAAGAAAACTTCATATTTTTGCAAAGTCAACTGTGCGTTTCCCATCATGAGCTTTCCTGAAAAAGTGCTTGACATAATCTGAGTACAAAACTTGCTTATATATGGCTGTTCCTTGGGCAGTAGCAAACACTTCTGGGAAAGGAGAGATCATATCTGATGGCCTTGGATTGACAAATATAGGGACCGAAATTCTGTCACTTTTTCCATTAGCTGCGACTCTGTGCTCTACACTTTTATATCGTCCATTGCTCATAATTTGTAGAGCATCTCCAATGTTAATAACTAAGGACCCTTTTATAGGGCGGACGTGGATCCAATTGTCACTTTCTTCGACTCTAACATAAAGACCACCAATCTCATCCTGAAGGAGGATAGTAAGAGTTGACACATCAGAATGACGGCCAACTCCTACTGTCAGTTCAGGATTTGGGCAAATCGGATAGTAGTTAAGATTAATCCGCTTGGATCCCATTAAAAGATTTTCTTTCTCTGTGTCTATTTCAGTTACATTCAGCCTTTTAACCAGCACTCGCAACAGTCTTTTTATGACTGTTTCAGTCTTCTTCATGTACTCAAGCACTTCATCCCTGTAAACAATTATTGTTTTGTCGTAACGATTGAAAACTCGTGCACATAATATTATTGGATAAATACACATTTTCTACAAATTGTGTTTTCTTACCTGCATGCAGCTGGCCAAAGTGCAGAGGCCTCATCGTCCGAAACATAAAAGAGACTAAGATAATCCTTCCATTCCAAAGCTTTCTCCGCCTCAGGAGTGAAGCTCGTTCCGTATCGAACATTGTTCGAACCCGAATTCTCCTTAGAATGCGTGTTCTTTTCCTCAGCTGGCAACCCAAAGAAGCGACAAGTAGCTTCCTGAACACTCTCCAGCACTTCAATGGGAACCCCATGATTCACTATTTGGAAGAAACCCCATTTCTCTGCGGCGTTGCAGATCGAATCTGCCATTTTCGGATCATCCCATTTTGACATGTCAATGATGGGAATGGACTCTCCGTGTACCACTTCGTTCACAGTGATAATTCTCTCCTCAATGGGCTGGATATATTCCTTGGGCAGGCTTCTGAGGCCAGATTCTGAAAGACCTTTTACTCCAAAACCTTTGTTTAAGACAAAGTCAGTGACTTTGGAGGGTTCGGTGTTTGTTGTAATCGCCAATGTGGGGGCCATTTCTGGACAATTGGGTGGAAATTTGCGAAGAATAGAACAAGATTTAAATTGTGCCTAAGGAAAGAGAAAGTTGGGTTATGCAGTACTTTAAGAGCCATGCAAAGGTATTTATACTAGACATATATCAAGTTCCTTATAAAAAATAAATAAATAAAAAGTACCAAATGTCTTCTTCATTAATTTTAATAAAGTTAAATAGGTATCTCTACCGACATGGTAAGCAATTGGCATGCCATTGTTTTCTTTAATTTTTATAAGTTGCAGTTGTAGGGCCTACTCACTAAAAAGTTAAATTCATGTTTTAATTGTGATGAGTGCCTTTTTTATCATAAGAAATTAGAAAAGTTAATAATAAAAAGGATCGGGAGTGCAAATGCAGACACTTTTCTGATCTGTTTGTTATATGAAAAATCCTACAATTGCACTCTTAAGTTTGTCGGAAATAAATTGTTAGTCTATCTATCTATACTGTATAAAAAGGGCAAAGACCAGAAATAGATTGGCTATAATTAAAAAAAAAAAGTCGTGAGTGCATTATGATGATATTATTTTCCATAACAGATATAGATTATCTATATATTTTTTCATATTTGCACCTAGAAGATGGAGAATGCAAAAGGTAAAAATCCAAGAGCACATGAGTATAGATTTTTACCATTTATTTTTTATTAATATCCTTTTAATTAAATAACTATATTAATTACTTAAAATGATATTAATCAAAAGTAAAGAGTAAAAATAAAAACTTAGACACTCTTAAGGATAAGTACAATAATTCTCTCCTAAGTGTAAGTTTAGTAATTTTCTCTATAAATAATAAGTCTACCCTAAACTATGACAAATCATGGGCGAATTAGGACTTTAACCTTTAATGTTATGACTAATGAAGCCCATTCTTTCCTTATGAGAAATTTAAATACACACACTATAATAAAAATGGTGGTTTTATTCGCACCCACCTTTAATTTTGACTCTCCATACTCCCTACTAAATACACACCTCACATAATTTTAAAAGAACTATTTTTTTTTTTTTACACACCCCTATCATTCCAATATTGCCCTCAACTATTTTTATAAAATAATTAACTCTTTAATTTTCTTTTCACATCCACCATTTTATTTTAATTTTTTATTTAAATAGTATTATTTTTCCATCCCTTCATATATATATATATATATTATTTTTTTGAAGGTTTGGGTGTGAAGCCTTTTCCAAAACAAAAACAAATTGAAGATGAAATGAGAAAAATGCCAATCCACCTTAATAAAAAAAATGATATAAAAAAAATGAAATTAGTAGTCTTTAAAAAGAATTTAGTAAAAAATATAAAAATGAAATTAAAAAAAAGACAAAAAAATTCTCATACAACCCATAGCAAAGAAAATTTAATATTATATCAATGCAAATTTTTGGAATAGTTATTGAAATATGAAAATTAGAGTTTTTTTATAAATTTTAAAAGATCAATAGTTTATATTTAAAATATAACATGAGGGGTGCGTGGAGAGAATAAAATCTATGTAACTAGTTTTTTTAATGAAATTTAATTACATGATTAAATATGTTATAATTGTCCTTTTTTGTAATTGTATGTAAGGGTCCTTTTGTCATAAGAAAATTTAAAATAAAGAGAAGTGTAGAGAGTGAAAAGAGGTGTGTGAACAATAGATTTAACTTATTACAACCTTTTACTTATTACAACTTAATTAATTATGACAAACTAGCTTCACTCAAAGAGTCTAGGAATTAGGAAAATTATATACATATAAACATATATAGTACTATAAAAGCTTAACAAAAACAGAATATAAAAAATGCATATTATGAATTCAAAACATTCGGATTATAATTATCTTAATCTATTACCAATGCTTCCCAGCCTAATTTAATATCTGGCATATTGATTTAAATTAGATGAATTGAGGGAATTCACGGATTCTATGAACACACACACACACACACACACATATATATATATATATATATACACGCACATATATATTATTCACTTACCGGAGAAGGAATGAGTTTTGTATTCACGAAAGATTGAAGCAATTCAATGGTTCATATTAACTATTTATTAGTTTAAGGTAATTGTCATGATTTCTCGACATAGTTGATGTGTCGCGCCACAACATTAATTGTTGTTGTTTTTTTTTTTTTTTTTTTTTTTTTCTTTTTTCCTTTTCTAACTTTTTTCCTACTAGTATGCAAATGAAAATAAACCACAATATTTTGATGTTGGTTATCATGTTTGATCAACGTTAAAACGTTTTCACGTCGTTTAATTTTTAGCCGACGTGCGTTTGGTTGAAACTTATCAAACTTATATATATAACATGTATAGATAAACATATATAGTACTAAAGCTTAACAAAAAAAAGAGCATAAAAATATGCATATTACGAATTCATAACCTTGGGATTTTATTTATCCTAATCCATAACCTAACAAAAATGTCTCCCAAACTAATTTAATATCTGGCATATTGATTTGAATGGGATACTCCAAATGCGTTGAAAGAGAAAGCTGTACTTGAGGACCATGTCATTTGATTTAAATACAGTTTTATATCTCTACCAATTCGGTTCGCAATTAGCATGCCGTTGTGCTCTTTTTGGCCTTTTTGTCTTTCTTTTCTACGATGCAGTTCTCAGACCTACTACCTTAGGAATGAAAGGCATGTTTAGCGATGAGAGCCTATTTTATTAATAAGAACAAATAAATAATAATAATAATAATAATAATAATAATAATAATAATAATAATTGTTGTTGTTGTTGTTATTTTGGTAAAATCATCGTTATAGATGAAGGGGTGTTTTGAACGATTTCTAATTATTGTTCAATAGGTAACTTAATTAATTATGTAGACAAGTAGAATGCATATCTAGAGATTCAAGATTACCAAGTTCAAAAAGGTGATCTAGCTTGGCACGATCAGCTATTGTGGCCACTAACAAACAAAGCCAGGAGCACCACAAAAACCTTGTTTACGGCCATAATATTGCTTCGAGTTTCGATTGAATTGAGATGTTTATAGAATGGATGGAGAAACAAGAAGCTTTCTAGGTATAAATAGTTGCATGGAGATTAACGTACAGTGTGTAAAATGTTTGACACCAAAAAGTGAAAATTTTGATATATTTGACATGTTATTTTGATTTATGCTCTTTTTATCATAATTATTGAGTTTTGAAACTTGTAATAGTAAACT
>NW_010358627.1:45694-125694 GCF_000414095.1 Morus notabilis | reverse complement strand
CAGTCACCGACTTTGAAAATGAATAGTAGAAAGGGAATTGTCTGAGATTGGATCTGCAAAAGAAATCAAAGCAAAGGCACTTGCCTTGTGCTCTTCCCCTCATGGTTGTCTCTTTTCTAACTTGCCAGCTTGCGTCGGCTGCAGCGACAATAGCGACTCCTCCCTTCTATGTTTATTTTATTAGGACAAATTTTATAAATTCTCTTTAAATTTTGTCATTTATGTCAACATGTCTTTTAAATTTTATTATTTGTGTCAATATACTTCCTGAGATCAACTCTGTTAAGCTTTTTAAGAGAAATGTTTATAAATATTCTCTAAATTTTGTCACTTGTGTCAATATACACTATAAACTTTAAAATGTACTTATTTTATCTCCTGAATTATAAAATTTGTCCTTTTTATTGTTCCATCTTGTTTTACTTTGATGTTCTTGTTACTGAAAAACAAAAGTGATTCCTCCCTATCCCCCTTAGTTTCTAGTGGATCTAATTTTTTTTTATTTCCCTTAGCTTTTATATTTTCAAACTAGATCATATGTTATCTTTTGTTTTGCACGAGGTTTTTTAGAATTCTTGTCTAATAGAACAAAAAAAAAAGACAAAATCATTTTGCTTCCCTGTTTATAGTGAAACATCTTTTTGGTACATTATATTATATTATATAAATGTAACCTCACCTTAAAAAAAATATTTTTATTATACTTTGTGACCGATTTTTGAAACGTACAATATCCAAACTATGTTTTTCATTAATTAAATAGAAACTAATAGTTGTAAAATATTTTTTGAAAACATTTTAATTTATTTAATTGTTTAATTCTTAAATGTTTAAAAGTATATTCATAACTTAAAAAAAAAAAAGAATCACTAGTTTATTGTTAAGTAGTCCAGGGTAGAATGGACATTCAGTGTCTCAAAAATTAGTCTCAGGATACCAAAATAATATTTTCTAAATTTGAAGGTACCGTTTTTATATTATAAAAAACACAGTGTATTAGCAAGATGTTTCGCTATACAAAAGGTATCAAAATGATTTTATCCAAAAAAATATTCTTTTTTTATTGTTTATTTGTATTCGAAAAAGACTTTTTTGTAAGGACACATATTCAACTTTGCACGTTTAGTAAATTGGTTCCTCAACTTATAATCTTGGACACATCATAAGTGAAAAGTTTAAAAATTCAGAACCCCTAATTTTTTTTTCTAAAACAGTTTACCCTCTAATTTGAAAATTTTTTAGCTCATGATGTGCATAGGTAAACCAATTCGATGCCAAAAGATCAGAATTACCCAAAGTAAACATCCATTTAAAAGAAATCATACAAAATTTTAACTTCACTTTTAATTTGACAACCATTGTAATGAATTTTAAAATTTAAGAGATAAATTATAAAATTAAAAGGTTAGGGATCAATTTTTAAATCTCTCAAAATTGAGAGGGTATCCGTACTAGAAAACTAAGAAAATCACAAATGTGAACCCCGAAAAAAAGGCAAAAGTGAAATTGGTGCAAAAAGGTGCAGGTCAGCTGTAGTGTGGCTGGGCGGTTTGCAACTATATGATTAGATCCAATAGATATTTTTGGACACCACGATAAGCATCCCCGTGACATAATTTCCCAAAGATAGCATTAGGAAAGAATCCAAAAATAGACCTTTGAAAAGTCGTTGGATTTATCGACGACAACTAACGAGTGAGAAATGCAGGGAAAAAAATAGGGATGAAAATTCAAATCAAATGGTTTAAATCAAAATTTAAATTTTGTGAAAAAAATATTGTATTAGAACTTTTTAAATTTAAAATTTTCTTGAGAGAAAATACTATTTAAACTCAAATTAAAATAGTTTGGACTCATCCTCCAAACACACCCTAAATTTGAGTATTTTAATTCGTAAATAATTTGTTAAACTTTTGCTTCATATAGTAATTACTAAATGTAACATTCTAGTTATCGGTCACATAAAATTTGTACTGGTCGTTTGTATGGAATGAGCATTCCACCAAGATGGGTGAATACATATTCTTAAAATATATGACTAGAATAAGACTCCTTCGATGTCCATTTTAAAGGGATAATACTCAAAACACATCTTGTGTTTTAGCTAAATATTACTTTTATCCTTCTTATTCTTGTTATGTAAATGCCCAAAACAGTCCCTATGCTTAATAAATCATAACTCAAAATACTACTTAAGAAATTATCTTTTCAAAATACCAAGAATAACCTTTCTAACATTTATTAAGTATAATTTAAAATATTATTAATCTAAAATATTAAATAAAATAAATCTTAAAATTAGAAGAATTCTTAAAATAATTGAAGTATTTTTTTATTGGAATATTTATTTGAACATTTGAAATTTTTTATTTCACTTTTTAGTTAAATCATAACCAAAGTAACATTTTGAAATTTTGAATTTTTTTTTTATTTAACATTTTAATTAAATTATAACTAAAATGACAAAAAGGTATTTGATCATGAACTTATTTGGAGTTCGTTCGGTACGAGGGTTTAAATCAGGGTGATTCTAGTTTTGATTTTGAAAGCAGAAGCATGATTCATGATTTTGAGTCTAAATTATGGTTCTGAAACCAGACCCAGAATTAAGGGTTTTAACCACCTAAAATTAAGAGGGGTGTGGTTTTAAAATCAGAGGTTATTCATGATTTAAAACATCACATCATGATTTAAATTTTGAATCAGAACTATCCAAACTAAACACTGATTTTAGGTAAGTCAAATCAAAATTATTTTTTATTTTTTGTAAACAAACACTAATTTTAAATCAGAATCATAATTTCATATTCAGAACCCTTATATCAAACACTACCTTGATAATTTTCTTTTTATTCACTATAGCATTTCTGGCATTCTGGCTTTATTCGTTTCCTTAAGTAATGGATATTTTTCTATCAAAAAATGTTGTGGATACTTTTTGACTTTTTGATTGCATAGGGCCTTAGGTTCTGCACGTTTTTTTCGGCCGTTGAAAAAGTTAATCTATCAACCAATGGCAATTAAATTTTAAAATTTGACATATGAAAAATTTGATGCCAAATTGGCCATGACAAAGTAGGGCATATGTTAAACCCTTTCATTTTCTAATGAGTAGAATCTTAGAGATAATCAATGTTGTAAATTGATCTCCCTGCATTAGAGCTGATCACTACAAGAAAAATGGATTTTTGCGACGACTTTTTGTCGTCGCAAAAACCCGCATGTCATCGCAACTAACGGTTTTTGTGACGACACGTCGTCGCAGATTTATTGTCACAAATAATTCGTCGCAAAACCTTTTTTTACGACGACAAAGTGTCGTCGCAACTGTATTTGCGACGACAGGTTGTTTTTACGACGACAGACGTCGCTAATACGCCGTTGTAAAATTCGCGTGATATGATCATTTTTTGCGACAACATTTCAAATTGTCATCGTAATTAATCTTATTTTTTGCGATGACAAGTCTAAAAAAGTCGTCGCAAAAAATTGAAATTAATTTTTTTTTTATAATTTTAAAAAAATGGCAATTAATTAATTTTTAATAATTTTTATTAAACATTATTATGTTACATACTGAATATAATTTATTAAGATACATTAAAAGTGAAATATAAATTAATATTAAAAATAGTAAATCTAAATAAATTTATAAAATATATTATGAATACTACATGAAGTGCATATATAATGTTCAAAAAAATATAAAAGTCTAAATAAAGTGAAAAATAAAATAGTACATATAACGGAACTAATCGTCTAAGTTTGCAGCATCGCCAACAGCTGAATCATCATCAGAACTATCATCATCTGAAGGAGCATATATTATGAATACTATATGAAGTGCATATATAATGTTCAAAAAAATATAAAAGTCTAAATAAAGTGAAAAATAAAATAGTACATATAACGGAACTAATCGTCTAAGTTTGTAGCATCGTCAACAGCTGAATCATCATCAGGACTATCATCATCTAAGGAGGCAAAAGAGCGTCTAGGTTAACTGGTTCTGGACGATCAATTGTAGGTAATTGGATGTTGGCCTGCAATTTAGCCACCAACTCTAACATCTTCACCTGATTCTCATAAATCTTAACTTGTTTCCGGTATAATGTTTTTAAATAATGACTCACACGTGGGTCAAGTTGAGCCGATGATGTTGCGTCCGAGTATGAACCAGCAGATGAAGGAGAAGCCACGGAGTAATGCTTTTGGGAGAGCGTCGGACCCACTCCTATCTTATGTCCTCTATGCATGCCAAGAACTTGCTCCAAAGCCCCATGCTCGTCAAAGGCGGGTCTAGTAGACTGTGTTCTCTGCGTTTGTCTCTCCTCCTCTAGGGTGTTCTACATAATAAGACATTATAATTGTTTTTACGTGTTATAAAACCACTATTTCAGTATAAAAAATTTTAATATGATAAGTAAAAATACTTACAAAAGTCTGTTCTGCTTGGGGATTAACCCAAGAGGCCCCGCAACGATGCATGTCCGCCCAATTGTCTATGGCAGACATCGGCTCTTGGGTCTCCGTATTTACCTGTCTAATAAATTAAATTTGTTAAAATTCTTAAATTCTAACTAAATTTCGGCAGCATAACGACTTATTTTTCATATGATTCAAAAATCAAAACCTGTAAAAAAATAATTTTAAAAGATTTGGGCACACTATAGCTGCAAGATGTGCCATCTAGAGCAATCATCACAAACATATAAATACGATAATGAAGTCAAAAAATAAGTACTAACCTTCTTACTGCGATTCTAAGAGTACGATACCCGACCATGTAAGTTTGGATACTTTTGGTTGCTACGATTAGTTTTATTTGTCTCTGATATTTTCTGTTTATGATTAACTATAATAAGTAATAGTTACTTGAAATTATGTATAAAAAATCATTAAGTTCTAACAAATCTATAATTACTTAAAATTATGTATAAAAAATCATCAAGTTCTAACAAATCGATGTTGGTATATATGAATTGATCTATAGTGTGAACAACTTCATGAGTTGGCTGAAGGGGACAATTGCTGGATTATTACTACTTTTCTTAAGTAAATGAAGAGATAGGGATTTAGAATAGAGAGACTCGGTGCATCTCAATTAACTACAGTAACAGCTATTAAGCAACTCAAATAAGTCCTTACACTAATTTATTAAAAAAAATAGAAGTAATTACATAAAATGTCTACTATGAGAAGCCATGATCTAAAAATGTCTACTGTTATATAATACTACAAAAATGTCTACTTGTGATTTTAAGGCATTTTTTGTTCAGTATTTACCCTCATGTTTTATTTTGGGTATGTTCTTTTTTGGAAGCTTTCTTAATTTTTATTTTTCCTAATAATATTAAAATTTCTAACCGGGTTACATAAAGGTTGACTATTAGAGAGGCCAAATTTTTCATAATCAATATATGTAATGCATTTTTTATATAGTTCTTGAATTTAGAGTTTCCCTCTCCATTTTTTAAATCAAATGTTGTTCTGGAGATTGCTTCAACATTGCTGAGTGAAGGAGATATTGTTTTGTGTTTTTTGTCTTGTCCAACCTTTTCCTGGTGGTTCATGGTCTTTGCCGAGGTTGAACGATATAGGTTTGGTTCTTTAACGCTTTTACTTTTTTAATCATATAGTTTCGTTTTCCCTTTTTTTTTTCTTATTAATTCTTTTTGCATCAATATGGTTTCACTGTTACAAAAGTAACTTGTAATTATATGTGTGCAACGCTGATCAACAAAGGAAAACGTTAATATAAACATGAATACTACAAGAAAAATCATTATCATAATGTACAATTCTCTTTTATAATGACGATATATTAAAATTGCAAGATCATTATCATAATAGACAGTTCTTTTTCATAATAAAATTAGTATAGTTAAAATTACAAAACACATAAAAGTATATCAAATATATAGTTCTTGATTACAAATATTGTTACCAAAGGCATATCAAAATACATAAAGAATATCACCAGAAAAGCCATAAATCATAAATTTTAATGGAAAGAAACCCAATAACATACATTGTTCTAGTGATTAAGTTTGCACTATGAAAATGAAAATCCACATCATAGCAACGTAAACGGTCATTACTACAAACTATGGTAATGAAAACCTAAAAATTCATGAATCCTATTATGACAACATTATTACAGAAAACCAAGAAATTTTGTTGAAATAAAAACCAATGCATTCTTTTACATTATGTTTACAGTAAAATAATGAAAACCAACATGACATTCTGGTAAAGACAACGTCCACAGCATTCTAATAAAGAAAACCTGTTCACACTAGACAATCATTAACAAACCAAAAATTGTATAAAAATTATTTATAATGAAAACGTTTACATCAAATCAATAACACGCCAAAATTGTATCAAAATTATTTGTAATGAAAATGTTTGCATCATTCTGATAAAGAAAACCTATTCAATTTGAAACTTACACTACTCACTTGAAGGCGTTGGGAAGGAAGCCTTTAGGCTTGTGGGACTGGTAATAAAAAGTCTTACTTAATATAGTTAATTGTTTTATTTCTTTTAGGTTTATTTGGGGATTTTCTTTTTAAAGGATGTTTCCTCTTCTTAAAAAAAGTCAAACGTGGCATTAATTATGAAGACTAATGAATCTTTAGTACGTGAATGATTGAATGTTTTGTTTTATTATTAATTTCATTTAGAAGATTCATTATTCATTATTTTTTGCCTTTTTTCTTTATATAAGGATAATAATGTCTTTTTATACGTTATAATGGATAGTTCTGTAAATAAATGGAATAAATGGATAGTCCTCTATATAGACATTTATGTATATCTCTCCAAAAAATAAAACATAATGAACATCTAACGGAACTGAATGAAGCTCGTCACGACAACCTTACAGAATCTCTTCTTTCTTTCTTTTTTTTTTTTCCTTTTTCAGCACAGAGTTTCAGGATTAATTTTAGTACTGAAAAGCCACTAGTGAAAAAATTCTGGGATATATATACCTTTATTAGGAATTGCTTATAATCATCAAATTTCTGCACCATCTGGTACTTGGTAGCCTGCCATAATAGGAGAATGAGAAACAATAATCAGCACTAGGGCTCAAGAAAGACAAAAACTCATGAACATTATTATGATTGTGCATGCAAACAATTTTGTGAGATCAACATGATCATTTTTCTTTTTTTTCTATTGCAGTAAGTGAACAAATCTGCATATAACAGGTTAGGCACGCATTTCATGAATATGACAGACATTTGTTAGAGCCCTGCTATAGAGTGAAGATGCGGGATTGAACATGCAAACTGGAAGCATCAAGTGCCTTGAAGAACTTGAAACCGTTCCCATGATAGACGCAACTTTTTCACTTCGCGTTGTTACGACTATCTTGCTTCCAAACATCATCTAAAACAATCAAGAACTTGTGTCCTGTCAACCTCTCTTTCATCTTAACTTGGAGGGAATTCAGGTTTGTGACATCATTATGAGAAGTTGAAAAGACTGAGTGAAGCAAAGTTTTTGTGACCCTACAAACGTCAAATTCCTCAGAGACACAAACCCATGCTTGGAGATCAAAATGCTCCTTAACTTCAACATCATTATAAATCGCTTGAGCAAGGGTGGTTTTTCCAATACCACCCATGCCCACTATTGGAATCACAAATGTCTTTTCACAACCAAGCACATCTGATAGTAACAGCTTAATTATAACGTCTTCATCATAATCTCTACCATAAACTTCGGAATCATCTACTAGAGATTGGCGAAGATAACCTCGCCGATGGTCTCTTCCCAATACCCTCTCTCAGACTAAGGACATCCTTTTGATATGCAATATATAATCCAATCTCCCAAGAATCTCCTCAATCTTTGCCTTTCGATCACGGTCAGTTGAATTATCAACAGAGGACACTTTCAATTTCAGCCAACACATCTTCTGCATCATTGAGCACTGCAGTAACACAGATGATAACTTTATCTTCAATTTTTCGAGAAGCGAATCAAAACCGGAGTTTACATGCCCGGCAAGTAATCTGTTGAAGGTGTTTTTTCAACAACGCGTGATTTACTCTCCAAAGACACTCTCAATAATTCTCACGGTTTAACTAAGGATTAAAGTTAGAAAATAATGTAAATGAGACGGAGATTTATAGTGGTTCGGCAAGAACTTTTTGCCTAATCCACTTGTGAATGTACTACTATCTTTTGAGATTACAAACTCTCTTGGAGTAATGAAATAGTGCGTCACCTTTCATCCGTTTTCTTGGCTCTATTTATAGGCCTTTACATGCGATTATCCCTTCTCCGTTCCCAAGGAGGAAGCCACCTTCTCCGTTCCCAAGGAGGAAGCCATCTTCTATTCCTCGATTTACGGGCGGGGTAGGTGCGTTTTCATGATGGCAACCCCAGGAAAGGCGGCTGATCCCTCTCATCTGCCACTTGGTTTCCTGATTCCTGCAGCAGCAGTTGGAACAGTACTTCCTTCCCCGAGTTGACAAGACCGTTGATGGATTTGACTGGACGTGCTGCCTCGACGTGATGGCCTCCAGAAGTCGAGTTATGGTGCTCGACGCGTCTCGCCACGTTTGGTTTCTCGACGTAAAGGGAACTTTAGCTACAGTTGTTCCCTCGACACCAGCGACCGATTCTCAACGGGGAGTCTTCGGTTTCTGTCGTTCGAGAGAGTGGTCGACCCTCGACCATGGTGTAACAATTACCCCCTAAATTGGGATGGCGCACCGTGACTTTCCTGGCTATACGGCGTCGAGAAAGCCACGTGGGAGAAGCTTTCCTGCGGGTAAGGGCGGCCACTTATCGGTGCAGTGCATCATTACGGTTGGTTTCTCAGATAGTGGAGCGGTCACGTCGATCGCGTCAACAGTCACGTCTCCACTTTCCTGACGCCGCGTGGCACTGGGAGGATGAATCACAGCCATCCGATTAAGTCTTCTTCCATTGCTTTCTCCCCAACCGTTCGATCGCGCCTTCTCGGATCCACCGTCGGATGGAACCGAATCGGATTCTACGATCAAGATTTGGAGTCCTTTGGACTCCTCGGGGACCCCTGGGCTCCTTCTCGGACGTATATATATGTCCTTATATCCGCTGCTCTCTGGTCACCAAACCTTCAAGACGCCGCTACTCTGCTAAATTTTTGCCAGAAACTTTCGTCTCCGTGCATCCTGTCGCGCATTGCTCGTTTTTGCCTTCAGACTCAGGCCTTCTTCGAATCTGGTAAGCCCTCATTTCCTTCGTTCTTCTTGTGAGTCTGGTTCCAGTGTCTGCAAAACCAGGCCTAATACACGTTATAAAAAGGGGAGATGTACTTACCTGGTGGTGCCGGCCATGAGCTGGAGCTGAGCCCGCACGGCCTAAGCCATATGGGCGCAGTTGTTTTGGCCTGAGTCCTTCGAGCTCGGTTCTGGGTCTCTCTGACTTATGGCATAAATTTTTCCTTCTTTTTTTATGGTTGTAAATCCCGAGTGTCACGTCCTTGGCTCTGGGGCCTCTGGTCTGAACATTCGTCACTCCTCTTCGCACTGCACTTTTGACCTCTCGACCACTAGGATATAACCAAACCCCTTTTGCTTATTTTTAGAGCATGTTACCAGAACAGGTTATGGGTCGAGAGGTTTCCACATCCAGGGTAAGGGACGACCCTAAAGAGATGACCACATCCAACTCATCCTCGGATGAAAGCGGGGATTCCTTGCTCCACCAAGTCGAGGAATACACCGAGGCTTCAGCCTCTGCCTCCCAGTCGGACGAGCTAATACTTCTCGATGATGAGGATGTTGGCCTACAGATCGGCCCTTCCGAAGGCCGCGGCCATGGGGTGGCGTCGACCAGCGGCCTTACGGGGATGGCCACGGATGTCAACCCGTCAAAGATTAGACCTCAGGCCGCGATGAAGGCCTTCAATGACGTAGGGATCAACCCCCTGCATTTCTACTTGATTATCCCGACTCCCAATGATCGGGCTCACGCGCCTCCCCCCTGCCATATGAATGTATATACGCGCTCCTTGAGCTTTGGGCAGACTCTGCCCTTTCATCCTCTCGTGAAGGCCCTTTGCGGCCTCCGCAGGATATCTCCGGCACAGTTGTCTCCCAACTGTTGGACGACCATTAACTCCATGATAATTTTGTGGAGAAAATATTTGAACCTCGACCTAACCGTCGAGGAGTTTTTGTACTGTTACGCCCTCAAGGCCTCCCCGAACCAAAGGGGGTTTTTTTTCCTTGGCTGCCCACGCCAAGGCCAAGCCACCCGTGCCCCCTGTGGTGGTCGAGAAGACCTCCAGTTCGCATGGGTGGAAGCCCTAATTTTTCTTCGTTGGGGGCAATTTCAATTCCCACCCCCTCGACGGCGAGCGTCGGATGGGGATGCAGACAGTATTCAGCCAATACTGTAGGTTATTCATTTTTGCTAACCTGATAACGTTTATTCTGCCTGTTGAGCCTTTATCATATTGTTGCTTCTTACTGTAGGTGATGTCGTCCCTCGACCCCGACTCTCTCCTTCCGCACTTGCACACATCGAGGAGATTCTTACTTGGCCCGAAGACTAACGTCGTGCCTCGGTTCTCAATACTGCTGAGAACTGTCAACTGTACGGCTTGTCTATCCTCCTCGAAACCCCGCGCTCCCTAGTTGTTCCTCCTATTGATCTTTTTAGCGGTGGGTTGGGTTTTTCTTCCCTTCATCTTTTAAGCAAGAGCCAGGAAAAATGGGCGAGTAGTCCTTGATTTGGCCTCTCCCTTTTTTTTGTAGCCACACCGTCAGAAATGAGGTATACCATCCCGGGAAGTAGAAGAAGAAGAAGGGGCGAGATCCCCTCTACGCCGCCGAGCCAGCCACGCGTCCAAGTCTCCCTATCCCCTAGCATCACTGAAACTCCAGTTCGGGGGATGTTTGTGGTCGAGCCCTCCGTCAAGAGGGCAAGGGTCGAGGTGTCCCAGGCTCCTACTGTCGTCGAGGGATCCTCATCCCAACCTTCTCGACGCTCAGATAGGGGGAAAAGTGTCACGGCGTCCGTACCGGGGGATCCTGTGGTGATGCCGGGGTCGAAGATTAATGACCCCGACTTCTCTGTCGCAGATGTGGTCCCTCAGTATCTCGATGCTGCTTTGCGGCTTCCTCCCCGCTTCAGCCTTCCACTTCAGGCCATATATACATACTTCCACCCAGATTCCCAGAGCCTCTATGCCGGGAATATCATCCTGGAACGTCAGCGTTTGACCGTGACGCGCCTAGTCTCGGTAAGCTTGGCTTGTCACCCCTCGACATCTACCAGTTGAGTGCCATGTTTTAATGCCTTAGAACTTATTTTCTTCTTTGGGTGTTTCAGGCTCTTGAGATTGCACTCCATAACTACGTGGAGTTAGAGTCTCAGCTTGAGTAGAACACGGCGCCGAGGACTTGAGCTGAGGAGGTTAAAGCTTTGCGCACTACTCGGGATGAGCTCTCCTTTAGCCTGGATGCCGAAAAGGCCAAAGTCCAGTGCCTGGAAGAGATTATGGAGAAGGAGAAGGAGAAGAGCTTCCTGGCGAGGTGCTCCTTGGCAGTCCAGAAATACCTTGCGTCTCTCGTCTTCGAGCAGAAGAAGAGGGAGGTGCTAGAGGAGTTCCTGAGGTCCAAAACGTATATCCGCTCCATCGACTCGCGCCTGGAGGCCTTCAAGTCGTCCCCAGAATTCAAGCGTTTGGTCGACACCCACGTGGAGCAATTCAAGGATTCAGGGGATTTTGAGGGTCTCGTTACTCAGCGACTTGAGGCTTACAAGGCCTCCGCTGAGTTTGACGAGCTCCAATTGTCCTTGATGACATCCGCTGGCGACTAGATCCTCGACCGCTTCTGAAGGAAACACTCAGATGTCGACCTGTCCTTCCTCGACGAGTCTGACAGCGAGGAGGTGGATGTGGTCGAGCTCGACCCGGAGGCTGGGAGCGTTGACCAGATACAGGAGGATGCTGAGCAAGCGCCCGGAGACGTCGAGCAGGCACCAGGAGATGGCGGCGAGTCGGCGCTGGGAGGAGGTGGCGAGAAGGCATCGGGGGATGGGGCTGAGCAGTGAAAAGACCATCTATGTTTCTCGTGTTTTCTTTTTTTTAAGGGCTGTGAGGCCAAGACATTATTTATTTAGTGGTTTGTAACGACCATAAGGTCGAGACAAGTATTTTTATTTCTTTTTTTATATATATTCATGCCTATTTTGCTCATTCTGTGTGTGGATGCTTTTTCGCTAAGTGTGGTTGAGCTCTGGCTCGACCACCTTTGCAAGTTTTTTTTTTTTTTTTGTGGGGGGCCTCATTGTTGGCCTTACTACCCCCCTCGCCACAGCTAAGTTTTAGAACTCGGTTTTGGCGTTTCATTGTAAATGCCTCGACGTAGATGGTAGATATTAAGTGTAGACAATTTCTATTTATTTATTACTTTAAGTACGGTTGGGCCGGAGTTCACCTACTTTGTAGGTTTTAGGGGGCCCTATTACCCCCTCATCAAAAACAAAGTCTTGGACTTGTTTTTGACACACCGTGGTCGACGTATCGACAGCGTTTAGTCGATGTATCGACATTTTGGTCGACGTACCGACGTTTTGGTCGACGTATCGATATTTTTAGTTGGTCAACGTATCGACGTTGGCAGTAGATGGGTGAGCCCATATGAGAATCAGTCATGACGCAAAACAAAGTTGGCTAAGTAGACAATACAATTTACCTCTATTTATGTAGGATTTACAAGTCGATGTTCTTCACAATAATAGAGAACATGCAAAAAGTACTTAGCCTTTTTGGTCGACGTGCCT
This sequence comes from Morus notabilis, assembly GCF_000414095.1. Classification (NCBI taxonomy): domain Eukaryota; kingdom Viridiplantae; phylum Streptophyta; class Magnoliopsida; order Rosales; family Moraceae; genus Morus; species Morus notabilis. Next base: position 112,890 of record NW_010358627.1, on the reverse strand, counting down.
CGCAATCATTGGTAGTAGACCTTCAGCTGGTCTGCATTCCAAGTGGGCTTGAGGTCTCGACCATCAAGCTCTGCCAGTCGATACGACCCGTTGGCCACAACTTCCTTTATTCTGTAGGGTCCTTCCCAAGTCGGCCCCAAGGCACCAGAGTTCTTGGGCTTGGTGTTTGGGGTTAACACCCGCATGACCAGATCTCCAACCCCAAAGCGCTTCCGCTTGACTTTTTTGTTGTAGTACCTAGCAGTTCTAGCTTGGTACGCGGCGAGCCTTAGCTGCGCCTCCGTGCGTCTTTCTTCCATAAAGTCGAGCTCCAGGTTCTCATTCCTGCCTTGACAGGGAGGACTGCTTCGGCTCTGTAGGCCATTGAGAAGGGAGTTTCTCCTGTGGTGGTCCTGCTGGTCGTCCTGTAGGCCCATAGGACTTTTGGCAGCTCGTCTGCCCATTTCCCCTTATAGCTGTCGAGCCGTTGTTTGAGCGTGACTTTTATTATCTTATTGACTGCCTCGACCTGCCCGTTGGACTATGGGTATACAACAGAGGAAAAATTCTTGTGGATCCCCAGTAGCTCACAAAATTGGTTGGTGTTGTCGTTGTTGAACTGTCTCCCGTTGTCAGACACGAGAGAATGCAGTACACCAAACCTGCAAACTATGTTGTTCCATATGAAGTTAGTACATTTCTCCTCTGAGATAGTCGTGAGTGGCTCGGCCTCCACCGACTTGGTAAAGTAGTCGATGGCCACAATAGCGAACTTGTATCCCCCCGGGGTTTTATGCAGTGGAATAATTAAGTCGATCCCCCACTTAGCAAAAGGCCAGGGGGAGACTATTAACGTTAAATCCTCAGAATGCAGTCGAGGAATGGGGGCGTACCTTTGGCAGCTTTCACACCTTTTTGCATACTCGGCCATATCCTTTCTGAGGCTAGGCCAATAGTACCCCTGCCGTAGTATTTTGTAGGCTAAGGACTGCCTTCCTGCGTGGTTTCTGCATACACCGTCGTGCACTTCCGAGAGCGCCCTCCTCGCCTATTCTTTGCCGAGGCACCTGAGTAATGGCGTCGGGTACCCCCTTCGATAAAGAACATAGCCGTGCAACGTATATCTCGACGCCTAATACCTCAACTTTTTTGCCTGCTGCTTGTCTTCAGGGAGTTCGCCGTCGACCAAATACCTGATTATTGGGTCTATCCAGTTTGGCTGGTAGTCCACTGGCACAACCTCAGGCCACTTCTCAGTGGTTGGGACTTTTAGGATTTCCACGGGTACTAAGTTCAAGTGTTCCGCATCTTTCTACGTCACCAACTTGGCAAGATCGTCGGCATTGCTATTCTCTGCTCTCGGCACTTGCTGTACATCATAGGCCGTGAATTTCCCCAAGGCCTCCTTGACCTTCTTTAGATACGCGGCCATTTTCTCGTCCCGGGTCTGGTACTGGCCCTTGACTTGATTCACAATCAGCTGTGAATCACTGAAGATATCTATGCCCTCTACTTTTAAGTGCTCTGCCAGTCAGAGTCCGGCCAGCAGTGCCTCGTATTCGGCTTTGTTATTGGACGCGGGAAATTCAAACCTGATGGCCGAAGTGATCTTGCGTCCCTCTGGTGTGTGCAACACCAGTCCTGCTCCACTACCGTTGTCATTGGAGCTCCCGTCGACATAGAGCTTCCATCGTGGTGGTGCATTAGCTTCTTCGGCTTCGTCCGGCAACACCGCGAACTCTGCCAGGGCTTGGTCCTTGATGGCAGTTCACGATTTGTAGTCGATATCAAATTGGCTGAGCTCTATAGACCATTTTAAGAGTCGACTAGAAGTGTCGGGCTTTTTTAGCACCTGCCTGAGAAGATGGTTGGTCAAAACCTGAATGCTATGGGCCTGGAAGTAGTGGCGCAACTTCCTCGCTGTCACAACTAGTGCGAGGGCGAGCTTTTCCATCTAGGGATACCTCGTCTCCGCGTCGAGGAGGCACTTGCTAGTGTAATACACCGACAAGTGCACCTTCTTCTCTTCGCGGATCACCACCGAGCTAACGGCGTGTTTTGAGACCGCCAGATACAGGCTCAGCACCTCTCCGGTCACCGGTTTAGACAACAGAGGCGATTCCCCAAGGTGTTCCTTCAATTGTTGGAATGCATGTTTGCACTCCTCTGTCCATTGGAATGGCTTGCTTCCTCTCAGGGTATCAAAGAATGGTACACACTTATCCGTAGATTTTGAGATAAACCTGTTAAGTGCAGCCACACAGCTTGTCAGCTTCTGGACCTCCCTAGGCTTCCTTGGTGATTTCATGTCGATGAGGGCCTGTATCTTTTCTGGATTGGCCTCAATTCCTCGACTGCTCACTATGAAACCCAAGAATTTTCCTGATGCGACGCCGAATGCACACTTGCGGAGATTTAACTTCATTTTGTACGTTCTGAGGATGCCGAACATTCTCCTGAGTTCCTCCACATAGTCATCGATTTTTCTGCTCTTCACCAACATATCGTCCACGTATACCTCCATTGATTTTCCTATTTGTCCCGCGAACATTTTATTGATGAGGTGTTGATAAGTTGCTCCCGCGTTTTTTAGACCGAAGGGCATTACTTTGTAACAATAGAGGCCTCTGTTGGTGACAAACGTCGTGTGCTCCTCGTCGCGGTCGAGCATTGGTATCTGGTTGTACCCGGAGTACGCGTCCATAAAGCTCAGTAGTTCGTGTCCCGCTGTAGCGTCAACCAGCTAATCGATTCTGGGTAGTGGGAAGTTGTCCTTGGGGCATGCTTTGTTCAGGTAGATGAAGTCGACGCATGTTTGCCACTCCCCGTTGGGTTTCCGCACCAACACGGGATTCGACTCCTATTCGGGGTATAAGACTTCCCGGATGAAGTTATTTCTAATCAGTTTGTCAACCTCTTCTCGTAGGGCCTCGTATCGCTCAGCATTCATGGGTCGACGTTTCTGCCTCTTAGGTGGACACTTTTCGTCGATGTTCAGCCTATGGCACATGATATCAGGGCTTATCGCTTCCATATCTTCGTGAGTCGAAGCGAACACGTCGAGGCTGCCTCTGATAAACTCGACTAGTTCTTCGCGGGCCTGCGTTCCCAGCTCCGAGCCCACCTTCAACGTTCTCGTCAGCTCTCGTTCATCGATGGAGACCTCGATCACTTATTCGACCGGTCCCGTTCCGGTCTCTTCGCCTGGGAGCCTTAGATCTAAATCGAATCCTTCTGTCCTGGTCTTCACCATCCTCAGCTCTCTCCGTACCTGTGTCGGCTCAGCATAGTGGCAGACCGTCTCCGAGTACGTGAGCCTTGACTCGTGTTGGTTTCCGCGGACTCTTCTGATCCCACTGGGAGTCAGAAACTTCATCATCTGGTGGTAGATGGATGTGACCGCCTTCAGTGCCCTCAACGTTGGGCGCCCTATGACCGCGTTGTATTGGCCGCCTCTCTTCACCACCAGGAACTTCGACATGACAGTCGAGGTGTGTGGTCGGTCTCCAATGGTCATGGGCAGCTCTATTGCCCCTTCTAGGATGACACTGTCCCTGGTGAAGCCATATAGAGGCTGTGCGCTATTTTGCAGCCTTGAGCGGGGGATTCCCATCTTGTCAAGGCAGTCAGAGTACAAGATGTCCACCGAACTGCCATTGTCGACCAGGATGCGGCAAACCGTATGGTTACCGATCATGGCCTCGACGACTAAAGCGTCACTCTGGGGGAAATGCACCCCACTCGCATCGGCCTCCAAGAACGTGATCTCGGCCTCCTCGTATCGCATTGCCTTGGCCTCGTGTCCGAAGACGTTCATGACCCTCCGGCTGAACTTTTCCTTTGCTTCTCGCGCGTAATCCTTCTGTGCGCAACGAGAGGTGCCGCCGAGGAATGGTCCCCCAAAGATCATTCTTGTAACGCCGACGGGTTCGGGCAGATTGTCGTGCCTCTGCTCTTCCCGTCGGTCATTGTTGCGTCAGTTGTTGTTGTTTTGACGGTCGGCTCGGTACTCACCGAGTCTCCCTTCTCGGATCAATCTCTCGACCTCGTCCCTCAGGTCATAGCATTCGGCCGTAGTGTGCCCACTTTCGCCGTGAAATCGACAATACTTATTTTGATTTCTCCACGCGGGGTCAGACTTCAGCGGCGGTGGTCAACGCAGGACCTAGAGGTGACTGATCTCGTGATAGACGTCCTCGATCCCCATAGTCAATGGGGTATAGACGTCGTACCTTTGCAACTTTGGTCACTTTTTTTCCCCTTGGCTCATTGAGGCGTTGCCGCCCCTGTTGCTTGGAGCCGTGTTGTACCTCTGCTCAGCTTGCACCTGAGGGTGACCTCGGCGCTTCTTACCGTTGTTCTGATTGTTCGTCTGCCCTACCTCTTCCTTGACAGGGGCTACTACCTTGCTTTTCAAGGCCTTCTTAGCCTCATCGGCGTTGATGAATCCCTGTGCCCTTGTCAAAAATTCCTGGTAGGTATGGGGTGGTCTCCGGTCGAGGTCTATGTTGTAGGGGATATCCTTCTTCATGCTCGACAGTGCCCCCATCAGGGCTACCTCATCGGATATTCCCTCAGTGGCGGTGACATGTTCCCCGAACCGGGCTATCCAGTCTTTTAGGGACTCATTAGGCCCCTGGTACACCCTCGACAGGTTTTGTTTAGGTGGGATGTACTTTTTGACACATATGAACTGAGTCAGGAAGGCGTTCTTCAAGTCATCCCAACTGGTGATGGAGTTTGGTTTCAAGGATCTGAACCATCTCCTGGCGGAATCGGAAAGGTGATTCCTGAATGCTCAGCACATGACCTCCTCGGGGTATCCATGTAGGACCATATGTCCTATGTAGACCTCCAAGTGGTCGTCCGGATCACTCCTTCCGTCGTACAGCGGAATAGGAGGTGGTTTGTACTTATCTGACAGCAGCACCCGAATAATATTTTCTGTGAACGAGTGGTCGTGGGATGTGTACATCTTGGCGTCAACATTGACCGCCTCGGCTACCTTTCCCACAACTTGCTCGAAGTTGTTTAATCGGCTTCCTATTTGCTTTTCAAGCTTGGCCATCTTCTCGGCCATGGCTTTATTATTGGCTGTTAGCTCGTCCTCCCTGGCGCCCTGGGCGTCTCGGTCACGCCGACCATTTAACTTTCCCCTGAGGTCTCCTCCGCGCGCAGACGAGGATTCCACGGGGACGGCGTTCCTCCTTTTAGCATCGACCCGGGGCTGAGGAGGCGCGTCCTAGGTATTCACAACTTAGGTCGTAACCCTCTCCTGAGGCGCGCCCTGATTATTCACAGCTTGGGCCGCAACCCTCTCCTGGCCGACCGCTATCGGTTTCCCATAGATCTGTTCGACCTGGCTGGGCGGGGGCTGTTGGCCCCACTATCACCGACCCCCTCGGCGTCACCACGTTGGTCACCAATCACTTGGTTCCCAACGGCGGCGTTCACCGGGTTCATCGGCGCGTCCTCCAACGGGGGCATCGAGTTTTACCGTTGATCCCGCTCGACAAAGGCTGTAGTCATCCTCTCCACGGCTGCAGCAAGTGTTTCAACCTGCTTCTGGAGCTGGTCAATACGGTCTGGGGGATTCCTAGTAGACGGCAGGGGTGGGGTCGTTGAGGTTCCCGCGGCGGCGGGAGCCTTATCTTTCTGATTAGCCGTCGTGCTGTGAGTGTTCTTCGGAGCCATGGTTGCTGTTTCTTTTTTGTAAAAAGCTGGGTTAGATTTCTAGGTTTTGAAGTCCTCCTTCTAGCGCCAATTGTTGACGGTGTTTTTCTGACAACGCGTGATTTACTCTCCAAAGATACTCTCAATAATTCTCACGGTTTAACTAAGGAATAAAGTTGGAAAATAATGTAAATGAGACGGAGATTTATAGTGGTTCGGCAAGAACTTTTTGCCTAATCCACTTGTGAATACACTACTATCTTCTGGGATTACAAACTCTCTTGGAGTAATGAAATAGTGCGTCACCTCTCATCCATTTTCTTGGCTCTATTTATAGGCCTTTACATGCGATTATCCCTTCTCTGTTCCCAAGGAGGAAGCCACCTTCTATGTTCCTAAGGAGGAAGCCATCTTCTATTCCTCGATTTACGGGCAGGGTAGGTGCGTTTTCATGATGGCAACCCCAGGAAAGGCGGCTGATCCCTCTCATCTGCCCCCTGGTTTCCTGACTCCTGCAGCAGCAGTTGGATACTTTCTTCTCCGAGTTGACAAGACCGTTGATGGATTTGACTGGACGTGCTGCCTCGACGTGATGGCCTCCAGAAGTCGAGTTATGGTGCTCGACGCGTCTCGCCACGTTTGGTTTCTCGACGTAAAGGGCACTTTAGCTACAACTGTTCCCTCGACGCCAGCGACCGATTCTCAACGGGGAGTCATTGGCGTCTGTCGTTCGAGAGAGTGGTCGACCCTCGACCATGGTGTAACATAATCTACTACCTCGGGGGAAGCAATCTTCTCAGATAGCACTTGAAGTGAAGTAGAAAGAAGAGCTCCACCCATCAGTCCTGCAGCCATGTTCTTGGCTTCAGTTTTGTTGTAAAAATAATTTCACAAAAGCTAAGGAGTTAACAAAGAAGAGTAACAGAGAAAGATTCAAAGAAAGCTAAGTATCAACAAAAAGGGGTGATAGCTTTCACGGCTCACAACTTTATTGGATAATGGAAAAGTTCTTTTTTCCCTGTTACTTTTCTTGCGCGTTATCGTGTAATGCAATGTGAATCATTGGTGGAAAAATGCTATAGTAAACCTTATCACGTTCCACTATGATTCTGTTCTTTCTTCTTTCCGGTAAGTTGCCCAAAAGCACCTTGACTTATTTATCATTTGCAAGTTGAAGCCTAAATTTTTTATTTTGGTATTTAGGACCTTAAATTTGATAATTTTTTTATTCATCATTTGCAAGTTGAAACCTAAGTTTCATAGATAATGATCGTCAATTAATGACAATTAGATACCAAATACAAAAATTAAATAGTTCAAGATTTAACTTGCCAACTAAGGAAAAGTTTCGCTTGCATTTATGCAAAAATAATGGGGCATTTTCATCCATTAATTTACGTTTATTAGCCATTAGATCATAATTTGCATTTGCAATCGATTTCTAAAGTTAAGAGTCTTATTTGTTCGAATTTGGACTCCCAATTGTCAAGATAAATATTAAAAAAACCCCCCGAAAACAAATGGTTAACGTTGCCAACTTTATAGCTCTTTATTAAAGTTTGTGGTCAGCCTCTTAAGCTTCTGTCACATAAAAATGGTCACTAAACTTTAATGGGTCTATAGGCAAGTCATTGTGGTGGACCACACGGCGGCAATATATACTTCTCCGAAAGCAAGCTGACGTAGCATCAACGAAAGTAAAGAACATCAAATTGGATTGTTTCTAATTTGGAATTTCAACACTTTTATTTTCTCATAATATAATGATCCTAATTTGTACTTTAACATACAGTAAAATCTCGATGAATAAATGTTCAATATATTCATAACCTCGGTAAAATAATAAAATTTCTTGATCCCATTTTGGGCCAATGTAGTACTATGTACTTAAAATGGCGTTTGTTGTTTTTTTTTTTTTTTTTTTTTCTATTAGTTGTCGATAAAAGATTTCTTGTCGTTTACTGCTGATAGTTGCTGGTTTTTTGTCATGTCTCGTTTATTAAGAACGTCATGTACTCGTGTTTACATGGTTATATTGTTTTGTTACATCATGTAATTTTCTTTTGTCGCTTTTGGTTTTTCAAGGTTTACTGTCGCTCCCTTTTGTCAGTTTTAGACTCATAGGCCTTATTTGCGGATAATTTTTAATTCGAGTTGAGATGTGATATTTTTTTAAAATTTTTAATTGTAGTAGAAAAAGTTAGATGTGATATTTTTTAAGAGCTTTTAATTATAAAAATTTAAAATTAAAAACTTGAATTAGTGAAATAAACGAGACTTTAGTCTTTGTCTTTTCATAATTGTAGTTGTCATGTTTCATCGATGTTGGATTAGGCTTAGACCCAAAGGCTCAAAATTTGCAAAGCTCAAAACCCATGTTTCAAGTCCACAAAATTGTGTAGATTAAATTTAGTCAAGTAATTAAATGGTGGCCAAATAAAATGAATGGCCACAAATTGACCAATTCTTAGCCACAAATTTTCGTGGCCACAGTTCGTTTTTGAAACTTATATAAGGGGGCTTGGAGGAAGGGTTTAAGCACATATTCTCATCCTTCAGAAAGAATTCTCATAGTATGAGAGAAATTTAGCTTCTCCTATTTTTCTTTTTTTTGTGAGGTGCTTCTCCTATTTACATGAGAGAGTGGTTCTTATTATCTTCTCCGTGTAATTTAGAGAGAATGTTATAATCTCTATTTTTGATAGTGAAATTTTTTTACATTTGTCTCGTAATTTTTATCTCGTCTCTTTTGAGGGTTTTCTACATAAAAAATACTTTGAATCCATATTATCTTTAGTTTTACTCATTTCTTATTTTACCGCCAAATTTACCAACAATCAATTGTTTTTGCGTCATCTATCTTTTAGCAATAAACATAAAAACCAATCGTGCATTTACGGGTTCAGAGCTGCCGTCACATTTTCTTGTTTTCTTAGTTGTTGCTTTAATTATTTTTAACAACCCATTTAGTTGTTTAAAAATTTGGAGTATTTAGTTCCTAATATGGTTAAACTTACAAAACTTGGCAAATATTTATTGATTGGGACAATCAATGGGATAGGAAATTAGAATAGAAGATATATAATTATGTGCTTAATCGAAATACAAAAAGACACGATATACAAATACTAATTTTAGCTCTTGTATTTTTGTAGCGAAACAAAATTCAACCAACTCTGTTTCCTTATAATCATCACAAAAAATCCACCCTCAAAATCATATTTAGTCAAAGTTAAATGCGAAAAGATAGAGAAAGATATTCCATCAAAATCTGAGAGACTTGTGAGTGCGGCGGCTCTCTAAACATCATCTTCATGTGGCCTCCGGAACAGTAAAAGCAATTAAAAGAAGTCCCCTTAACAAAGGGTTTTATAATCTATTTATAGTGTGAGTGTCATGATGGATTTTCATGATTTTTCCCTGATCATGACATGCTGTCTGTATTCCCTTAAAGATTACGGTTTCTTAGAATATTCTTTCTTTGGAAGATTCTTATGAAAATTCACAATTTTAATGTTAAAATATAAAAATTATTATTGATACATTTTTTTATAACTTAAATTTTAAAGATGAATCGATAAACTAACTATGGCTTAGTTTATTGGCCTAATTTTAGCTCTTGTATTGGCCTAATAGTGTGTGAATAATAATGCCTGTAATCTCTTCCCCTTTCTATTCATTTCAATTAGTCAAAATTGAGAGGCGCCAGTTTTAGGAATTAGATTAAAAAGAATTGCAGTACATCTTAACTGTGTGAATCTCCAGTAAAATTATACATCGATCAAAAGTGGATGTTTATGTCTTCTTTGTCTTTATTTCATATTATTGCTCTCTTTCGTGAAGGATTTAGAACTTCACAATACATATCAAGTACCATACTGAATTCAACATAAGTACAAAATATGAATTTAAAAATTTTAAAAAAAAATTTAGAAAAACTGATCATCTTTTCAGTTTAAAAAGTTCAGTATTTTATTCGTCATTTTTTCTAATTTTCTATTTTCCCTAAATCAACCTAAACCAAACTTGAAAGCCCAATGGTTAGGGTGAAGGAGGCTATTAACATCTTTTTAGAGGAATGCGTCATATTTCTTAAGATGTCAAAAACAGTAACATATTTTGGATAACAAGCTTGGAAAATACTCTCGAGATATTTTCAATACCTTGTAAATTAAACTATCCTGAGCGTTTGAAAATATGAACACACAAAATTTATAAATGTTAGAAAATGCTAGAATTAGATGTCCTCATTTTATATTACAGACAGCAATAAATCCACAGAAATAAATCAAACAAATATGAACACACAAAATTTATAAATGTTCGCCACAATGTGAGATTACGCTCTCTTTCAACCACTCTAGTAATTCATCATATGGTGGTGATGATTTTCTCTAACCTCTCTAATGATACCAAATCCTCAAGAGAGAAATCCAATTGATGTTGTGCACAAGTTCCAATTTCTCAGCAGAAACACTCTTCATCAACATATCAATTGGATTCCAACTTCTTTGAATCTTCTCCAAGTTCTAAAACTCCATCTTCCAAAGTTGATCTTATGAAGTGGTAACGAACCTTTATATGCCTTGTCCTAGCATGATAAATAGGATTCTAACACTCTATCACAATGCCACATACCATCTTTTTACTAGCTTCAGTCATAACGACATACTCTGCCTCAGTAGTAAAATCTAAAAAGAGCAGCTATCTTTCGCCACTTAGAAACGCAATTTATTGCCTTACCATCCAGCGTGTACACATATCCAGTGACCAGCCATATAAGCATTTACATAGCCCTGTAAACTCAAGTCTGACTTCTTGAAACACAAGACTGAGTCTCCAGTACCTCTCAAATATCTGAGAATCCAATTCACTACTTCCAAACGTTGTTTACCCAGACTGCTCATATATCTACTCACAACACCCACTGCATGTGCTACATCTGATTTGGTAAACTCCATGGCATACATGAATTCCCCTTCGCAAGGCAATAATTAGACTCCACAATTTAATAGATAAGATTTTTAGTAACCAACTTTTTTTTTCCATCTTTGGAAACCTCTTTAAGTTTCAAAAAACCAACCTTAGCTACAATTTCTGCAATGGGGTGCTTTTGTTCCTGACCCAAAAGGCACAAATTTGGTTCTGGTCTAAAAGCCCTCAGAAAAATTGCCTAATCACACCATTGGCATAGACAGTACTAAAAAAATGAACAAAGAACACTAAACAGAATCCATATAAGTTTTGAATGTACAGGTGGTTCTGAAAGTAACATCAAAAAGGCAATCAAGCATTACAAGCATCTCAGTCCCCATTGTAACATTCCTACTTATGTTTTGAAAGTACGCATGCGCGCGCACACACACAGAAGTCACTGCAGCCTACTGTTTTATTTTTCAATCATTGCAGCCTACTGTTACATGATAATGTATTTGTAGCATTCATTATAAGTAAGTACAATAAACAATCTCAGACAAAATTCAGAAGTTTTTGTTGTATAATATAACCATCATTAAAAAAAAAAAAAAAAAAAAAAAAAAAAAAAAAAAAAAAAAAAACGGAAGAAGAAGCTTTTAAATAATTTTAACATGCACCCCCACATTGGAAAATCTAAAACCACAAACAGACATTATAAATTTATAATTACTGTGAAATATGTAACATGATCTCAGTGTGCTCCTCACTCACTGGAGGCCTCTCCTTGGATCAACCCACCACCTATTTCTATTCCAATTCATATTAATGCTTTTAATACAGAACAAGCTGGATGTTTAATCCAAGAATGCAAACTGGTACGAACAGATTTTGCGTGGAAAACCGCTTCTTTTGCGATGAGCTTTTTGATCCAATTGGGATTTTACAACTCAGAAGTTTAGGTTATGATCCTCTCATCAGTTCTGTTTTATTGCTTGAAGCATCTCCACAACCTGCTTCATTTTAGGCCTTTTAGCTGATGTGCTGTCGGTGCAGAGCAATGCAACCTTAAGAGCCGCAAGCATTTCTTTTCTCCAACCAAACGAAACGGTGCTGAGCCTCGCATCGAGTATCTGCTCTGGGGTTTCCCCTCTGGAAGGTGCACTATGAACCCACTTCACCAAATCTACCCCTTCTCCAAAGGCATCATCCACCGGAAACCGCGTGGTAAGAATCTCAAGCAAGACGACGCCATAGCTATAAACATTTCCTGGTGCTGTAACTTGCATAGTGTATGCATACTCTGAACCATATGGTAAAAACACATACATAAGTAACATGAAAATGAAAATGCAATATTGAAATTGTTTTGTATCATAATAGTAATAGGAACAAGAGAAGAGCATTAATGGTTACCTGGAGGAATATAGCCAAAAGAGCCTGCGACTGCGCTTATACTTGCAGTGCCTTTCGATGGATCTAAAAGCTTTGATATCTCAATCTCAGAAACCAACGGCCTGAAGTTGGCATCTAAAAGGACATTGACAGAGGAAATGTCAAGATGGATAATCGCCACGTGATGGAGGAAAGACAACCCTTCTGCCACTCCAATTGCAATGGAGAGTCTTGTCGGCCAATCAGGCTCATACTCAGGTTGCTTTGTGGATTCGTGAAGAAGCTGAGCTAGTGTCCCGTTGGGCAAGTGTTGATGCAGCAAAAGAGCGACATCTTCATAAATAACAAACCCAATTGGACGCTCTAGATTATCATGGCAGAGCCTGCTCAGCCTTTCAAGCTCTCTGATCATCTTGTGCTGGTGGTGAATGATTGTTCTGTCCATGGATTTCAATCTCTTGACAGCCAGAATCATCCCGGATGGCATAATTGCCTTGTAGACTGTGCTGAAGGTACCATTGATGAGCTTGTTCGAATCCTTCATGGTTGCCTTTACAACAGCCTCGAGATCTATTGCTTGTCTTAGGTTCTCAACGAAAACATTTCCTGCTATTATCGATGGTCGGTTATTTTCCACATCTTCTTCAATCCCTGCAGCTTTGGCAGTTCTTTCTTGCTTCTCCCTCATCATAAACAGCAGAACAACTATGGTAACAGATGCAAAAACCGTCAAACCAGAACCAATAACAGCCAGGATGATCCTGTAGGAGACCTTATGATGGCTTTCATGATCAGGACTGTAGGAGTCTCCACATAAAGAGTTCAAAGGCTCTCCACAGAGTCCTTTATTCCCCACAAAACTTGAATTTAGGCTCTTTTGAAATGGCACAAAAGTCGGTATTGGTCCAGTGAACAGATTATTTGAAAAATTAACCTCTATCAAGCTCAACATTCCTTTCAATGCAGGTGGGATATTTCCAGTGAGCTGATTATTGGAGACATCCAAAGAAACCAGCTTGTCAAGTTTCCCTAACTCGACAGGAAGTGTCCCGTGCAGATGATTGAAGCTCAAATTCAAGGCTATCTGCAAGTTCTTAATGTGACCAATCTCAGGAGGGATAGTGCCAGTCAAATAGTTGCTACCCATTTGCAACTCGAGCAGTTTTCCGCAGCTTCCAATCTGACGAGGTATCTCTCCCCGAATTGAGTTCTGACCCAACAGCAAGTACTGTAATCTAGACATGTTACAGATATCAGCTGGCAAAGAACCATTGATTCTGTTATTGCTTAGATCCAGCTTATTAAGATTCTTACACCCGAGAATCCACTCTGGAATCTCTCCAAACAGACTGTTGCCAGAAAGAATCAACTCCTGCAGATTCATAAGCCGTCCAAGCTCACGTGGAATCGTCCCGGTGAACCCATTCGAGGCTAAATTCAGGAGGGTCAGATTAGTGCACTGAGCAAACTCGGCAACAATCTCACCAGACAGATTGTTGTCGTCTGCTTCAAAGTAAGTGAGGCTACTAATGTTCCCGACCGCTCGGGGAATGGCGCCTACAAGGTCATTGTTCCCAATTCTTATACTAGAAAGACCTGTGCAGTTCCCAATCTCTTCGGGCACATCACCACTCAACCTATTCTGGGTGAGAATCAATACCTCCAACTTTCCCAAAGCAAAAATGCTCTTTGGTATAACCCCTTCAAGCTGGTTAGAATGCAGATTCAGCAATTGCAGCTCAGAAACTGCCCCTAAATTATCCGGGATTTTACCGCCTAGAAAATTCTCATAGGCTGTAAAAACTCTAAGATTGGTCAAATTCCCAACCCAAAAAGGGATAGAGCCATTCAACCTATTGCTAGAAATTTGAAACTCTTGCAACTTCTTTATGCCCTTAAGTTCATCTGGTATTTCTCCTACAAGCAAGTTATTTGAGAGGTTCAAGGACCTAAGGTTTCTGAGACCACCCAACTCAGATGGTATTGGCCCCTCAAACTTATTCAAAGACAAATCAAGAAACTCAAGCTCAGACATGTTTCCAAAAGCTGAAGGAATTGAACCGTGGAAGTTATTGTAAGACAGGTCTAGCCACTTCAAGGCTTTGAGCTGAGAAACAAGAGTCACATTACCTCGGAGTTCGCGGTGGGAAAGATCGAGCTTTTCGACCATCGAATGGTTTGCGCCACAGAATATTCCAGGCCAAGAGCAGTAATCTGAGCTGTTGGTGCCCCATCCAGGCACTGCAAGCTCCTTGTTAATGGCTGACAATGTGTTTTGATCATCTTGGAGCTGGAAAACTACAAACTGGGACTTTGACAGAGACCCAACTAGCAAAAGAAGACATAACCAAAACAAAACCTCCATATTGCTTGGTTTTGCCTTCTAATGTTTCTGAAACAAAATAAATTTCAGCAAAAGACCCAGAAAGCAGGGATTAAAGAGCCATAAATAAGATCCTTTTCTCCTTTTTCTAACTCCAGAACCAAATCTTGCTTACTATTTTTCTCAAGAAGATAACTTTTTTAGAGAAAGTCATCTTCTTTCATCACAGGCTTTCCTTCTAGCAAAACCTTTGCTTTTCTTTATCATAGAGGGAAAATAAAAAATGCCCAGAAATCTAAAACTCCAAAAGAAGGTTTTTTTTTCTTTTTTTTTTTTTTTGGAACAAGGATTGCAGAGAACAGAGAAGAAGTACACCAATCAGTGGATTTAGAACAGAACCCAGATGCTCAATACGAAGCGAAGAGAGCTAAAAGCACAAGAAAGGAACAAAAACAAGAGGAAGCAAACAAATGAGGTGCAAAAAGTAGTGCATTCTAGAACATGGGTTGTGTATGGAATGCCCATTACCCTTCTTTATCAACAAGACATTTTTCCAAAGACCCAAACAGAGAAAAATGACTAAACCAAAACAATGCTATAAGAAGAAGTTGAAGAAGATGAAGAAAGAGAAACAATGCTTTTTGGTACTGATTTTTCACGGACCAGGTGTTTTTCTCTGTCCTAGAGAGAGAGAGAGAGAGAGAGAGAGAAGATTTGTGGGTCTGAGAGATTGGAGCTTGAGAAAAGGGAAATTCCTTTCCTTGTATTGCTATCAGGTAGGCTTCACGAGAAATGGCCAGTCATGAGTGAATGAATGAATATGCATTGAAGAAGCATCATGGGATCTGATACTATATATTAGGTCAGTTTGATAGGCCTCTAAATTTAAAAAAAAAAAAAAAAATGATGGTTAGTTGTGCTGAAAAAAAAAAAAAAAAAATGATGGTTAGTTGCGCTGAAAAAAAAAAAAAAAAAATGTTTAATAAATTATAATTATATAAGTATTAATTTTAAGGGTATTATAAGTATTATAAATGTTTTATTAATTGTATTTTAAAATAATTATCAGTTAAAATTATTTTTGAACTGTTTCTAATTTTAATTTTAAATTTTTAAAAAAAAAATTAAAAAATTACTTTTTATAATTTTTACCAAATATAAATTTTATCTATGATGGTTAGAGAATTAATTTTAGACTAACCTACTCTATGTGTGTTACTTCAACTAATATATGTTATGCTTAACTTTCTTTTTTCACTCAAGAAACTAGGATGAATAGTTCAAGTTATATTTAACAAGACGATAAGAGGCATAATTAAAGCCTCGCAGCAGACAATAAAAATTGATCTCTGAATGATAAAAAAGAGAGTAGTTCTTTGCAGCTATCCCGTCAATTTTCAAAGAATCTAAGCTTAGCTAGCCCACATTTTTTGGAACCCTCTGATTATTATAATGTGTAGTTTGAACATCAGAGTATAACAAAATTTGTGGAAAACAGGAAAAAAATAAAAAAGAAATAAAAATTTTTTTGCATTCCTCTGTTTTCTCTGCTTTTTTATTATATTACTTAATTTACTAGTACACAATGATAGCGTGTTATTTAATACTACGGGGGAAAAAAAAAAAGGGAACATTTAAACCTTCTATGGAATAAGGAACATGTATGTAGGTCCGTCTGGCAAAATCAGTCCTGATGGGGTGTATAATTCAATCTTATTGACTACATATTGAGAGATTAATTCCAAAGTTAAAGGAATGCCTTGCTTTCCCCTCATTTTTCTTTTTCTTTTTTCAAAGAACTTGCCAATTGCCTTTCTTGACTTTTTTTTTCTTTGTTTGTTTGTTGTTGGTTTTTTTTTTTTTTTTTTCTCTATTTCATATGTATAACTCAAGCTTGCCAACCATTTCAAGAGATCTATGGATTTAGAAAAAAGTAAAAAAGATAGATAAGACTTGTGGAAGGTATTAAAAAAAGGCCTTGCTAATTGATTTACCCTTCTTTGCCACACACAAAAAAAAAAAAAAGAAAAAAAAGAAAAAAAAGAAAAGACAAGAAATAGGCACTAGTTATAATCTTAGTTAGTTTCAAATATATATATATATATCATATATTTTTTTTCTTAGGAAAAGATTAGTTTTGGTAAAATATCTCTACTTGAATGTCATTACTTATATCATCTAAGTTTTAAATATATCCCTATAGCCTCCTACCCTTTAAAGGATCAAGGAAGTTTAAACATTGTCTCTCTTTAAGTTGTAAGTACATGTTACAACCATTGGATGGTTAATTGAAACGATCTAGACTGCCGAAAAGTTGAGTTGTTTTTTATTATCGGATCTTACCTCATAAAAAGCTCTAGAAAATTTTAGATACCGTATTCGACCATCGTCTATTGACTAAAAATTGATATAAATGTACGGCCTAAATAAAAAGTTGTACAGTAACTTATATCCGTAAATTTGCCCATGTGGAGGAGTTCATCTCAAGCCAATTAATAAAGTCTAATGTCAATTCAGACCAATAATCAAGTGGTCTAAAGTTGTTGGTATGGGATTAACAATCTTAGCCATTTCTTTATCCTTTTTTGAATTTGTCTACAAGGATAGTCTTAATTCACATTAACTCTTGGATTTGATTGCAAAACTAAAAGATGCCTCAGTTCCAAGTTCCAATTAAGAAAGAAAATATTAGAGGCAGGTACTAGGTTGTGGCCAAGGGCAAAAATCTACAAGTTTGGTAAAGTATCTAATCAAATCTACTGCTTAAAATAGAAACACCCTTTAATAAATAATTTCCCAATACCCAAAATCTTTGGTTCTCAACATATTTTTATTCCTGTGGGAAAGTAACCAAAATAACCACTTGATGAAAAACCGGGGATTCCCTCCGTGTGGGTTTTACCTGTAGACTATTTTTGGGATTTTTTTTTTGTTTCCTTTAAAAAAAAAAAAAAAATCTGAGGACAACACATTGATAACAAGTAGTGCACAAAATATTTTCCTTTCTTTAGCTTGTAATCTTATTTTTCTTCTTGACATTGGAAAAATAAATTTTTAAGTGTTAGATCTGTATTAAAAACTGTTTGTTTTTCATACATTTTTAATTTGATGGTTAGAGACGATTAGTATTGGTAGAGAGGTTTTAGTGGAGAAATAAAGTATTTTTTATGTGAGCTGCTTTGTCTCATTCATGGGACCCCTATGTCCATGAAATAAATGGTCCTAATCAACTTATAACAGCATAACTAAGTACATCTCCTAATGTTATCTGGCGATCGGTGCACATCATTGTTTGTCTTCAACAGTAGGATTTTTGGGGACAATTCAAAGATGCTTAGTCACACTTTTGTTTTGTGCTCAAAAAAGCGTTCTTATGAATCCATAAAAGGGTACAAGAACTCACACATGTCATATCTCAACAATTAGTATGGCTAGCTAGTACTTCTTTTTCCCTGGATTTTTTTATTTATTTATTAAGCTCTCCCCCAATTGACCTATTCTTATACATCACTGCAACATCCTTGCCTCTTACTTTCTCTTTTCTTTTTTCTCCTGGAAAAAAAAAAGATCTTTTATCAAATCAGTAGTTTATATTTCTGATGGCTAGAATTGATTAAAATCATATCAAAATAAAAAATGTGTAGAATAGATAATTTTTAATATAAATTTTATAGCTAAAAAATATAGACTTACTGTTAATTTATTTTTTTTCAAGTCCTACCACATAAATCTCATAAAAAAATCATTTTCATATAATGTGTTTTTTATAATATTAAAATGGTACATATATATTTCAAAAAAAGCTATTATAGTTCCTGAGAGTTCTTTTTTGATATATGAAAGGTCTTTTATACTCTTTTAATTAATTTATTCTGAAATAACTTTTTATAAATATTGGAAAATATTTTAAAAATGTAAATATGCTAGAATGATATTTTTTAAAAACGTTAGGCTATCATTTTAATGTCTAAATGATAGAGTATAGCAAAGTGATTTTTTTTCCATTTTTTATTTTGTAATAAGTATAGTTCTATGGCAGAATGTGAAATTCCCTACCTACAAAATATAGTGTGAGATCTTTATAAAGTTGAGAATTTTTACGGTAGAAATTGTTTTTTTCTGTACTAGTAGGAATTTTTGTTTTAGCTTTGGATTAACTTTTTAACCATTTGGTCTATCACTAAAAATAATTCTATATCGTGCACCGTTAATTTTTAATGTGGGCACTCACAATTTAAGATGTTAAAAAATTAATCTAACAGCTAAGACAGTAAAGATATCAATAGGAAAAAGAATTGTTTTTAACTTTCTAGCATAGAAGTTCCCTATAAAATTTAAGGATTATTCTCACTGGTGCCCGTGAACTTTAGAATCATTCTCAATTTTCCCTCTAAATTTTAAAAACTCTAACTTTGTCCTTTTAAACTTTGAATTGTTCTCACGTAACTCATTTTATTGTATTTTCTGTTAAAATCAAACAAAAAAAGAGGGGGTTAAGACAAAATGACAACGTGACTGTGTTATTCTCTTTTTTCTATCTGTTTTGAACTGAAATTGCTATAAAAAGATTTAAGTGGAAACAATTCAAAGTTCAGGGACAAATAAGAGCTTTTAAAGTTTAGGATGTAAACTGAGAATGATCCATAAGTTCAGGAGGCATCAATGATAATAATCCAAAGTTTAATGAAATTGACGTAATTTGTTTTATTGGATATAATTGTGATGTGATCTCACAGTTTAGATTGTTTGTTTCGCGAGTTCGAATTGAGAATTTGAGTTGAAAAACGAATTTATGTGAGCGAAAATATTATAGCAGAAAAAGTTGAATTTAATTTTTTGTAAAAAAAACATTATAACAAAAAAATTTAAATTGTGATTCAAATTGTGAAACAAGCACGCCTAACTTCTCAAATTATTTTTTCACCCTCCATTGAGGTTGAGTTAACAACATATTCTATAAAAAGTGAAAGGTACTGAAACTCCTACTGAAGCTTAAATATATTAACTTCGACTATTTGTGTGTATGTAAAACACATATATGTGAATGGGTGTGGGTGCGTCATGGGAATCACATATAGGTCCATTTACAAATGCATGGCAAGGCAAAAGCATATGCTAATAAAAACTATCCTAGAAGGCATAAAAAAATGATATAATGGAACAATGAATGACAAATACAAAACACTTTCCTCTTATAAGGAATCATTAACTGATCAATTATTTAACTCTAATCAATTTTCTGAGAAAATATATAGGGTTCGTTCACTTCGCGGATTCAAGTTTTCAATTCGAGCTGAGATGTGACATTTTCTGAGAGCTTTTTATTGTAGCAGAAAAAATTTAGATGTAACATTTTTTTAATATATATATATATATATACATGCTTATGGTAGAGGCCTATCGGCCCTATCCTCAAAACTAGATGACAATATATGCACTTCCCATAAGGGTTATTGTTCTAAGCACATATTGGGAAAGACAATATCTTGAAATTAGAGAATGGGAGGGAAACCATGTTGGTCTGTAACCTATCTATGAACCTCAAGGACAATGTCAAGGTGACAAAGCTGTCCAAAAGAAGAAGTGACAATTTGTAGGGACTACAAGGAAAAAAGAGGAGAGAGAGAGAGAGAGAGAGAGAGAGAGAGAGAGAGAGAGAGGGCCTTGCAGCTTCGTTGTGGTTGGAAGGTCTATTCTTTACCTTGAGTCCTGTTGCCCTAGAAATGCTAGCCTTTCTTATATTTTATGGTATTGCTAGTTTTCAAACTTCACTTCAGAAAGCAAACTTTGGCTTTTAGTTGTTCCGTTTATGTTATCATTCCACTCTATTAAAACGTTTGTTTAATGCGTTTAAATTCATAGTTTTAATTTTACTACAGTATTTTTTTCTTATAAAAAATTTAAATTTAAAATGTTAAAATTAAGAATCACTTATTAAAACTCATGAACCAAACATGCCTTTGATAACGAAAGTGTGTTTCCTTCATAAAAGATTAAACTCATGCCAAGTGGTGTTGTGATAAATGTTTTATGGGGCCATTAGGCCGCAAAGAAAATGATGAGAATCATTGTGTTCAAGTTCAAATATTGTTTTAAAAGCGTTTAATTAATAAGGATTAATGATAGTAGAATCTTAGGGTGCGTTTAGTTACAGTGGGGAAATGGTAATGGGAATGAGAATCAGAATGGTAATGGGAATATAATGGAAAAGAAAGTTAATTCATTTGTTTGGTAGTAATTTTAAGAATTCTCTAGAATGGAACATGAATATTTTCATGTTGACAAACTTACCCTTATACTATATATAACACTAATATTTTATCTATCAATATAATATATAAAATGTAATATAATATAATATAATTATTATTATATAATATATTATATAATTATGATACATAATATAACAATATTATTAAAATTGTTAATATAATTAAAAAAGCAGCTAAGAGATAAATTGGATATAAAAGATCTTGGAAAGTTGAAGTATTTTCGGGGCATCGAAACAAATAACCAGCCAACTATATATGCAGCCTGCCTTCCTCTCATCTTCCTTATAGAACCTTAGAATTAACGAGATCTAGAGTCTTGGATGAATCCTCTTGAAATGGGTCGATCAACCCTAGAAGACTCGATGGCTTAACAGCCCAGTGAATAACCTGATTCAGAGAGATAACCCGGTCTTTAGCCCCTCACAAATGAAATTCTCAAAATCCATTGAAGAAAGAAAAAAGAATGTATTTTTCTGAAATAATTATTATTCAGAATTGTAATTTGCAGTAGTATAAGTATAGCCGGTGACCTGTAATAAAATTAAATGGAGACCATTTGTAAGCAACCTCTACCCCACAACATTCAATATTAAATAAATATATTATAATTTATAACTATATTATAAATTAATTATTATATTATTATAACTATATTATATTATAAATTTTTTTATTATATATTATATTATATTATATTATAAGATATAACTACTATATAATATATTTTAATTATTTATAATATTGAAGGGTAATTATAAAAATAAATAAATAAAAGATCTTAGAATGGCCATTCCTCCTATATGAGGAAGGAATGATGATTCACTAAAAATGGGTGAATGACTATTCCTTTTAAATTATCATTCCTTTCTTATAAATCTAACCAAATATCAAACTAGAATTATATTCCATTCTATTGTATTCCTTTCTACCTAACCAAACACACCCTAAGATCAAAGAGTTAAAAGGTTATCTATGACCAAAAAAATTACTACTTTTGTACAAGCGAATTTAGCGTCTATGGAATAAAAGAAGTTTGTGTTTTCAAAAAAAACTTTAAATTATATAATTTTTCAAAGATGCTACTTATTCAATAATTAATAAACCCTTAGAGGTTTGATATCTATTTATATCAAGAGTAACAATTACTTTGTGGTCTAATTTATGAATAAAAGTACCACTAATAGTAGAACAAATTCCTTAAGATGGAAAATCATGTATCATTTATAGCACAAGAAGTTGTTACCAAGTCTTTAACTGTGAAAATCATTTTTAAGAAGGCACAAGCCAAAAAAAAAAAAAAAAAAAAAAAAGCCTATTGAAAGAGCTACTACACCCTAGTATACTTTGTGTCTATTTTTTTCAGAAAGCCAAACATTTCCATAATGCATGCCAACCAAATAAAGACCCCATAAAAAAATAGCAAAAAAATATTCTTGTTGCGGCAAGGAATTTGCCAATTTGAAAACTTTGGTGAATTATTAAAGTAGCTCATGTCTCTTCCACACTGAGAGGTTCATCCTCCTACAAAAACAAAAAGATCAAAGATGAATTATATCATATGGTGTGTGGGACCCTCGAAATGGGTAAGGGGTATGGCATCTCTCAGACAAGTAGGGACATGTCTGTGTGACATTAAGCTAACCGTAACTATATATATATATATATATATATGATGCTTTTTTAATAAGACTAGAAAAAATAAATTATCAAGAGTTTTTTTTTTTAATTGTAAAATTTATATAAAAAATTATTTATTCTGTATATTTTTTTAATTTAATGTGATTTTAACTTGATTTAATGACAGTATCAGTATACCAAATCTACCTAAAAAACTCCCATATATACATTATCTCACAAGCGCTTAGGTGAAAAGGTCACAATGTCCACATATCCTCCTGAAAAAAAAAAAAAAAAAAGCTTTCTTGTACATCACATTTGGTAAAAAGAGCATTAGACAACATCATAGGGTAACCCTAACCCTATCAACTTTTGCTCAGAACTAGACTAATCAATATCAATACTATATGAACACTACTTCATAAATCAAACTATAAAGGGGAAAAAATAATGTTCCCTTAACAAAGTTAAGGGTCTTGTTTTCTTATTATTGTTGTTAACGTACTTTCTACTAAACTTTTAAATACGTAGTAAAAACTTTAATCTTAATTAACAAAGACAATCTCAAAAATTCGAGGCGGGAAGTGTGCATAATTCGAGGATTGTTAATACATATTTAGTACAACCATGTTTAGGTAGCTCGATGCCATAGTGGAAACACTTGACTACAATTAAAGGGTGTAATCATTTTATATCACTTCGTTTTTCCTTTTTCTCTTTCCGAGCTACTTTCTTCGCCTCCAAATGGGGTTTATGACTGTGTTTTATTATACATCTGCTGCAATAACATTAGAAACACCAATTATAATATTAATTTTCTAGATTTTTACAGTATAATCTAGAAAAATGAGCTACTATTAGATTTTTATTTTTAGCCCTTAAATTCATAATAAAAACTGTTTATTTTGTGTGCTTTCTTATGAAGATGTTATTTGGACCAAATCGAACTGTTAAAAATTTACACTACTAGTTAAAGGTCTAGCTAAAAAGGGTCCCTAATTTTTTTTTTTCAATTTTGAGTTGTGATTTTTTTTATTGCTATGTAATTAATGATTTGCACACTAATCTAACTAATAATAATAAGAAATTGTATTTATCAATGAAAAATAACAACTCAAAATTGTTAAAAAAATAAAATAATTAGAATTAATTCCCTAACAGTACTCTTTTAATTGGGGTATAATATTGCCGTGGTTCAAAATTTGGAACAGTCCTTTAGACAAAATGTCTGAAAATTTTCAAAGCCTATATGTGTATTCATAAAGTCCAATTTATTAATAGGTAAAATCATTTTTACGCAGATTTCTGGGTAAATTAAGATCCACTTTTCTTCTTGATAACTAATACCACATTCGGTTGCAGCAATATATAATAGCAGATGACAAAAATCAAAGGCAGTGATGATAACATCATGAGTAGTATCCCACTATTGACCGCATAATTGAAAGGCTCGTGGAAATCACTTTGCTTAGGCTCTTTCTTCCAAGCTTTCATTATATTATAAGCATGCATTGAAGTTACAATACATACTAAACAAATTCATGTGTGCTTATATATAAGGAGCTTTCTTTTTTAAATATATATATATATATATATATATATACATACTTATATATATAAGGATCTTTCTATGGTCGTTCAGATGGGAAGGTCCTACATATATGTAAACCAAACATGTATTTATTCTATTTAAAAATTTTAAAAGGCTACGTATCCATGGATTTATAATTGAGTTCCTCATTGTTACTCCTCTGAGTGAAATCATTGTTTCATATAACAAATTTCATGTTACACTATAATTGTTATATTATACGTTTGTATGTAACTGTCCTGTTATGCTAAAATGCATAATTACATCTTACACATGTAGGATTGGTCATGCTGAAGTATCGTAGAAAAAATCTGCATATAATAGTCTAGAGTTTAGTATTTTCTCCCCTAATTGATACAATAACATACTAGAAAGACGACGACGACGACGACGTAGTAGTAATAATAAATACATATCAAGTTTAAAATTTGATTCCTCTAAAATGATTTTTCTTATTAATTAAGAATTAAAGCATAATTGTGGCAATATAATAATAATATATCTACTCAAATGGAGGTCCAAAACACACTCTCTAGGGTTTCTTTCTTTTCTTTGGATGCCGCTTTTTTTTTTTCTCTTTTAGAGCCGAAGCGTCCTTTGGTTGGCCGCCGGACCCCAACCTTAGAGGCGGAGCTCTAGGTCTCATCATAATAATTATGGTGGTGGTGGCAAATGGGAGGTGTTAGGCTTTTAGTAAACCATGTTATATGCGTAAGATCTCTAGTGTTCTTATATCTCTAGATCTCACTCTTCTCACCATGGTGAATATGGTGGTGAAGGTTGTGCATAGATGGATGCTCAACACTGATGATGAAGTTGTGTGGATCTTGATCGGTGTCATGTTGATGTTTCCAAGTGTTGTCGCATAGATTCTCACTAACTTGTCCTCTATAGTCTTGATTGTTAGTTTATCGACGATGACGTTGTTCATGTGGCGGAAACTTTTGTCTTATTTTTTAGTTTTTCTTTTCATTTAAAAAAAAAGCGAGTTTGATTCCGCCGTTTTATTTTTATGTTTTTATTGTGTAATTACAAAAGTTGTCGTCTCATCCTTATGCGCTAATAATATGTCTATACCGCTAGATTTGATTCTATACAGTGTTATGAGTGATTCTAATGCTCTGGATCTCTTGACAAATTAGTTTTATCAATCGACAGTAATGATTTTATCGAACGATCTGTTGTCACACTCAATTATTAATGTGCTAAACGAGTCTTTTTCCTTTGAGTCTTGGTTTTTTATTTATGACTATATTAGATTCTGTATTGACTTAATTATTAAATAACATCATTATTCAAATAAAAATATATATGTAGAATTTTAACGTAAAAAAAAGAAAAAGAAAAAAAAACACATATTATATATGCACATCTATGTTGAATACGAGGGAGATCGTACTACAGTCTAATAAAGAAGTTTAAGTTGAAGCCCAAGAACTGCTGGTCTAATTATTTGGTTAGAATTGCCCAGCCTTTTATTCTGTACTGTTTTGTGTTCCTTTTTTATTTTTATATATGTACAAGCATATACGATGGTATGAAAATATATAATAATATTAGCAAAAGTGAGAGGATGAAGGTGGAATGAAATCATTAGATGAATTAAAACCTTTTCTTACTTTGTGCAACTATAGCAAACATAATAGCTAGTCAGTGGGGGACACTTTACACAAAAATAATGAATCAGACTCCAAATGGGGCTTCACACGCGCAAGCCGCTCACACGAGTGAATGAACGAGTCTTGATGAAACAATATGATAAATTGATAATTAGGATTTTTTATTTTCGCTTTCCTGCACCGTGAATATATTGATATTTAGCATTTTGGATTTTAAAATGTATTGCTCAAGTTTAAAAAACCCAATTCGTAACAATTGTCTAATTGTAAACGAATATTAATTAATGGACGGAATATTGCCTCATAATTTTTTGCATAAAAAGCACCTTAAATTTGATCATTTTAATTTTTGTTTATTAGTTGATGTCTGTTATCAATTGAACTAAACTGTTAAAAAATTATCAAATTTAAAGTCTTAAATACCAAAATTAAAAGTTCAGAATTTAACTTACAAATAACGATAAAAATCGAATTTCGCCGGTACATATCACCGTAGATATTATCATTTTTCGGCACATCAACTTGAAAGTGGAAAATTTTGAGTGAACTTCGTTATGAAGTTTCCCATGAAGGGCAATCCAGTTCAACGTGCTAGTAAAGTGACCCAAATTGGATCACAAGCAAATTAACAACTTTTCCCCACTTGCCAAATCCAACAATATCAAAGGCAAATAGAAAAACATTCCACATATATTATAAGAAGAAATGTAGAGGTCTTCAACTCAAAAATATTGGAGCAACACAAATAAACAAATACAAATCAACTAGGAGTGCCAATACTATGAATGTATGGATAAGCTTTTTATAATTATGACTTATTTTTGCTAATATCACTTGGATGGGGCATTCATGAGCTTTCACGTATGGCCAACTAAACCTAAAACTAAAGAATTGGTGATTGCATCAACACAAATCCTCTTTTTAGTACGAAGGAACAACTAAAAGAGAGGCAAACCCCACCTTTCCCCTCTTTTTCTTAGGGGGGGAAAAAAGAAAAGGAACATTATGATGGAGAAAACTATTTTGTTTCACTAATAAAAACTGTGTTTGAACTATTAGATTAGTTTTTTAATAGTCTAATCTGCAATAAAAGCAGTTTTGTTGTCGTATATGTTATAAATTTTTAATGCCGACGTCTATAGGTCTGAGACATGAGAAATGCTAGCATTACTCTTTATGTCACTTTTTGTCACTTTTTACATTCACTGCTTGATATGTGAACTCTACTATCTAATTTTTTATTTAAATAATAATATATGATATGAGTGAAGTTTATGTGTCAAGCAATGAATACAAAAAGTGACAAAGAGAGTGATAGAAAAAGTGTTCTTAATATTTCTTAATATTGTTAAAAAATTAATCCAACGATTGAAAACAACAGTTTTAAACATGTTGTAAAATAGCCTTCTCCTCCCGAAAGATTTCAAAAAAAAAAAATATATATATATATATATATATAACTCACTTTTTTTTTTTTCACTTTCATCTAAAAGACATGACTCCACTTCTCCCACCTTCTACCAATAGCATGTGGATGGTTGATGGTGTAGGGGAAAGCTACTTTAGGCGATTATCCATGTGAGTGAGAGAGAGAAATTTCACTACATGGAATCTCTATTGATAGAGATTGGGCTTTCTCTTTATTAGACATGCATCATGACCTTTGTATCATGGTTTGTCTCACCTGTTGACGGCATCAAGGGTCCTCTTTTTCTCTTGTATTTTTTTGGAATTTTCTACTTGGAAAATGCTTAATATAACGTTTAGAAAGATTTTCAAAACAGAAAAAAAGTTATCTTATATACTTACTAAAATTCTAAACCTGATGTCATCCATTTTTCCATCAAACCTCCACAACAGTATCGTCATCGCAGTGGAGGCTAGACTACCAAACCATAAACGAGAAAAGACATGAGAGAAAAACAGCAAATCAAATCAAAATTTTTAAAACAGTTTTTAATTCTATGAAATTTGACAAAAATTTGACAGTAATATTTTATATCCTACCAAACAATTCTCTCAAATTATTATTTCATTTAGATTGGTCTGAATTTTATAGAGTAGAGCATATGACAGGAGTTTTATAAATATATCGTTTATGAACATAGACACTAATATTGTGACCTAAAAACCAAGTAATACCAACTAATAAATTGTGTTATTTGCATTAAAAACTAATAAATGGGTTATATGACTAGTGACACAACATACATGCACACTTATAGTACCGATTTGAGTCTTTTAATACTTTGTAAAATAATATAAATAATGCAGAGATGTAAAATGAAAGAACATGAGAGAGTTGGTATCGCGGTTCGGTCACAACCTACTCCGCAGTGCTACGCTCATATAATGAACAATCCACTAAGAATTCTTTTACAATTCAATTGGATTTAATCTACCCGAGACCCCCTCTCTAAGAAGACGTCTATGAACTTGCAATTTCCCAATAGACTTGAATAGCGAGATCCTCTCGACTTTTTAATATTGGAATCCCTCCAACTAAGTTTTTCTCCTGAAAAAAAAAAACTCAAATCATCTCCTTGAATACAAGTGTACACACCTATCTCACAACCCAAAAAAAAAATCAAAAGGTGTACAGAGACTCGAGAGACTCTTTGAATAAATAAGCAAAATGTGAACAACTTTACAACCTCTTTAATTAACTAACTGAACCAAATCTAATGTAAATCCTTGTTGCAACAATAACTGCAACATAGCTAGAGTCAGCTCTCTCAAAATCAGTCTGTAAATCAATCTACTTAAATCTTGAAATCTTTCCGAAGCTAATATACGAATCTGGACACATTCCTAGGAGACAGATAAAGCTCATCCAGCTATGGAAACTCAATCAAATATCAATCAAATCACCAATTATCAATTTATCATCTTTGGATCAATAGTTGACTTTCAAAAACAAAAACTATATTCAATTTTCAGATCTGCAATAACTATCCAAAATGAACTATCCAGCTGCCAATCAATCAAAATCAACCAGCCAATCATTCCTAAAATAATGTTAATCATAAAGCGATCCGAATCAAAACAGAATTTGGGAAAGAAATCCCAACACACACATTCATATAATATTGTACATCAGTATGAATTTTTATTTTAATATAAAGAACATTACACATCATTTTAAAACTTGTAAAATTTTAAATGACATCGTTGGAAATATATATATATATATATCTTCAATGACATGTTCATTCATAGTTTTATCTTTTTCAAAATTTACAAAGAATAAAAAGGTTGTGGTACCAATTTCGCAACCTATATATTTCTAATTACAACCAGAATTTTGAATTTAGAAAAGGAATTACTATCCAAAATTAAACGGACTTTTTCTTTATTTAGAAAGATATTAATAACATAGAGAAAGTGACCGCGCGCGTTCATTTAACTCCTCTCACATGAGTAGGGAATTATACGACATATGAAAATATAGCTTAAATGATGAAGCTCTTCGTAATCATTTACAACTCTCCAAGCGTTAGAAATTAGACAAAACATATTCAACATTAACTAAATATGTAACTTTGAAGGGGTATGGTTTTAAGTCTTGAAAAACAAGTCATACATGTCAAAATCATTTTATTTGAGATTGGGTTGTTTTGTAAACAATTGCTCAAATTATCAGTGATTCATTTGTCTCATTTTCTAACATTGAGCAAAATGAATGTGAAACTGATATAAATCATGCATTATAAAAGACAAAAAGTAAGACAAGACCTTCAAAAGTGTTGACGGTGAAATTTCGTCAACAAGATTGCGCCGGGTTATCCCTTGGGATCCCGTAGGGTTACCGGCCTGATACGGATGTATATTCGAAATTACGCTTACAAAGTGCTTGAGTAAACTTTGTAGTGAAGGAAATATGAATGTAATGCCTAAATAAATGAACAAACAAAGTTTATAGTGGTTCACTCTATTAATCAAGAACTACATCCACTGTATCTCTTGTATATATTTTTCTGTTCTCTGATTACAGGTAAAAAAAGAAAAAAAAAAAAAACCTCTCTCGAGCTTGGGGCTTTGCCCCTCTTTTATAGTCCAAGTTTACTTCCGGAGGTGGTTTTCCTCTATGTGGACCCAGCACTCAAGTGCCTACTGTCTTATGGGCCTAGACCCCTAGTCAGCTAATCACCTTTTGGACTGTTCATTCACCTAATTAGTCTCTTATTACGGCTCTGCACTCCCTGCAACCTTCCATCGTCCACTTGTGGACGGTTCATGGATCCGTAATTAATGCATGTATTAAAGACATCCCCCAAATCCAGACGTTACCCCAGGGGGCCCCTCATTTATATGGTCAGCTTCCAGCTTGCCCTTGCATGGTTGACCTTAGTGAGACCCCCAATATGGGTCAGATGAACGCCGAGGTTTCATGGGGTCGGCGGTATGACGGGTCGACTGTGACGACCCTCCTATGAGGCCGCCACCGTAGCTTAAACTTTAACTTGTACTTACTGGAGTTTCTTAAAAATTTGCGGAACATTTTTTTTTTTTAATATAAGAAGGAATACTTTCATAATTTGTAACAATAATTTCAAATAAGTGAATCACTAAATTTCTTAAAGCTTTTCTTAATTTTAGTTAAGATAAAACCTTTTAGAAATATCTTTTAAACGGAATAGCATTTGAACTCTTGTTTCAAATACTCTTTAAAAGCTTTTCTAAAACTAGTCATTTCAATCGGCCATCTCATTTGACTTTAAAATGGATTTCGTGAGAAATCTTAAATTCAAGTACATCTTAAAGTCCTTCTAAAATTAATCATTTAAATCGTCATGTTTTTAAAACGGATTTCGTGAGAAATTTTAAATTCAAGTACATCTTAAAGTCCTTCTAAAATTACTCATTTAAATCGTCATGTTTAAAATTCATTTATTTGTTGCATGTACTGTAACGTTCTAAAACTTAAATACTCAAAACTAGGGTTGTTAGCTACAACATTAGTTTTCTTAACATACATATGTACGTATACTTTTTAAACATACATACTTGAAACCTTTGAATCATATAGACATATACATGATTTTTCTTAAACTTACTGCGGAAAATAACTGCGTGAGCGGTATCCATTCCCATCTCCACCATTCGTCCGCCGCTTGCCATTGCCCTTCAAGAATTGCTGATAGGTTTCTTACCTACAGCATGAACATATCTGATTGAGCTTTCGCTCAGCAAGTAGGAACTATATCTCACAAAATAACTGTAAGTACACATGAATAAATATGCATGAGCTGATTATGCTTAATTATGATGTCTTATCATAATTTTATTATCTTATCTTATCTTTCTTACTGATGGGCCCGAGTGCTCGCGTACCACTTGCGCGCAATCATCGGAACGTGAGGGTTTGCAAGGTCCCCCACGACACCGTGATTATAACTGGAATGCCTCCCTTGAGTCGGAGGACATTATTGTTATTTTTTGTTTCTCCCTTGTGGAGGCTGGTACGGCACTCAACTGATAATTATTCTTATAAGTTCCTCTTGACTTATTAAGGTGTATGCAATATGACATAGCAAAGCATACTATAACATAGAATGTACTCAAATACGTATACTTCATGTGCACTGCTTCAGTGTATGCAGTATGATCTAGTATAGTATACATAATATTAAATTAACTCAAACACATATAATTCATGTGCGTTGTTTATGTGTATGCAGCATGACATAGCATCGCATACAATACTTAAAGCATAAACATGCATATATAACATGTGTAACTTTTTCTTTAAAAATCTATTCATACTGTAGGCGAGATTCCTACTTACCTGATTTACAGAGCTGGAATCCACTCTTCGCCAAACAGCCTATTCTCTTACTTGCTTACTTCTGAAAATGAACACCCATTGAGAGTTTGAAATTATCTGTCATTTGCTATTCTATTTTAGCAACTTATGAATGAAATCTAACCCTTTACTTAAGGTATGTATTCCTTTCCTTTATTGAAGGATAATTTACTATAATGATCAATTTATTAAATCCTCAAAATCTTATTTTCCTTAATTGCCATTACAAATTTGTGCTAAATTGATAATTCATTAATTATCTTATCCTTATAATAAGTCTAATAATTTAGTTAATTAATTTTGGTAATTAATTAACCCTTTTATTCATATACTAAGTATACATAAGTTAGTTAATTAATCTTAGTAATTAATTAACTTTCTTAACCATATTCTAAGTCTTAGATAATTTAATTAATTAGTTTTAATAATTAATTCAATTATCATCCATAATACACTTTTAATAAACTTTACTTTACCTCACGGGCTCATCTCATAATAGCGTTGAGGTCCATATTTACCGTCGTAAAATTAAGCGTCTAGCGTATCGTTTCTTTACGATTTTCGCTTACATGCTTATTTGAAAACCGTTAAGTTTTATTGAAAAACTATATATGACGTTTAACATAAACATAAACCTAATTCACGAATCTCATAATTAACGTATTTCGTGAAAATCATACGCTTTATATGACTATCTTAATTAAACTGTAAGCAAGGTTTGTACTTGGCTGGATTCTGAGCTAAGCGGTTCTGATAGTATCTCGCTTGTCGTGTCCTCATGCGGATTCCTCAAAACTAATTTTGGGAAAAGCTGCAAGCACTATGAATGATCCTTGAGGAACATCGTAGCTTTAAACACTCGATTCTGATCTTCACTTGTTTAGTCTGAACCACCTCGATCCGCATGCAATTAGTACCAGACCATTCTTATCAGAATTGAATTTAGTTGAACGGACATCACCATTTCGTTCAGCACGTCGAAACGAGTCAGGATATGGTCTCGGATCATCAAACGGATGTCGATAGCCTGAGAAACGACATCTTGCCAGAATATGGCGGCGGCGGAGGCTCCCAGAGAGTTTTTCCGCGGCGGACTTGGGTCTTACCCCCCCTAACTTGACCTTTCTGAGTCCATTGGTGCAGTCAATTTCACACCATTCGGCCTGTAACAGTGCCTATCGGGACCAGCAACGTCGGTAAAATTCGGCGACCCAAATCTCAGTATTTCGATCATCAATTCTTAAAATTAGTTGAGGGGTTTTCTTACCCGCTTCCTTCTGAGTGTTGTGACACCAAAGTCACTACGATCCAACGGTTAGATCATCGAAACCACCTCTTCCCTCCACGGACGACGGCAGTGGCTCCGTTTTCTGGCCAAACTGTGACGGCGACGGTGGCTGCTGGTCGAGATCTACTGGGCGTCAGCTTCTGAGTCTATTGGTGGGGGCGGTGACATCCACGACGGCCTGGAGAGAGAGAAACGACGGTGGCGGCAGCGGCAATTCTGACCACCACAGACGGTGGTGTTCCGGCCAGAATCGAGCTGTGAAAATTGATGGGTTTTCTTCGTCTCGCTGCACTGAGTCCATAGGGACTGAAATCATCTTAATCGGAGGTCGGATGGCAGAGATATCACGACGGGAAGAAATGGGTAATTTCGAAACTTCCGCCGGCGATTGCGGCTGATTCCGACGGAGTTAGAGGTCGTGCTGCATGTCGTTGAACTCAACTCGTCGAGATCTTTCTATTGACACCGGCGCTGTCAAAAACGGAGGTCAAAGTCTCAACTTGAGTATTTGGCCATTGATGGTTTTGTGAGAGAACGTGAGAGAAGAGAGAGAGAGCGGGAATAAGAGAGAGAAAGTGAGAGTACCCTAATAATTTCACTATATAAAGTGTCTGATTAAGGCAAGATTACGTGCTTGATCTTATCCTCAAATATTTCTTCTAAACAGATTAAATTTATACTGATTAGAGGTAATTAATTTAGCTCACGTAATTTAATCTACTACTTACAGTCCAACATTAATTTCTAAATAATTCAATATTATTTTATATTCTTACTCGCGTAATATTTCGAACTGTTTCAAGTCTTGAAATTAATTCTAGACTTAACAAATTCTAAATTTAACTATTCTGCATTATATTTCGGGAATGACGTTGTTTGTGACGGTGTCAACTCCCGAACTCACATTGTACCCTTCTACTATGGGTATTTATCTTGTGACTTTAACCTAACTGTCTGGCAATTAAGGATTTTTTTCTTATTTTAAAATGTCAGTGCATTTTTTTTATACGCTGCTAACATCGTGCTGTGCTTGAAGATTCTTGAAATTAAGATTCTCAAACTATACTTGTACTGAAAATTATTCCCTCTTAAAGTACGGTGAGAATTTTATCGATCGAATTTACTTGATCGAAAACATGAACTTAACATGAAATTTGCTATAGAATTTAGGAATACAGATATTAATTCCATAAATCCTTCATTCACAAATATAACATAATATTTTCTAGGAAAATTCTTGGCTTAAATAAATAAATTATATTATTTAAAGTCTAGGATTTTCTCAGTCATTACATCGACGGTCTACTGATGTGGTTATGTAGGGCGACGTGGAGCGCTATCATTGTTTGATGTGTCAAAGCATGTTTTCCCGTACAACATCTGCCCCCCAGGTCGAGGCTTTCCTTTGGATGGCCTCAAGCTAGGTTGGGACTTTGCACTGGTGCTTCCTTTCATCTGCCTCGGGCATGGAAACCTAACTTCGGACCTGCGTCATGATGGCCATGTTGCCTCGAGAAGTGCAAATGTCGCGTCGGTCTAACTACCATGCTTACGTGGCCCCTCTTTTGAATTGGATGACTCTGGGCCCTTGGATTAACCCTTTTTAGATTCCCGTTCTTCCCCTAATCATAGGATCAGTTTCTTATGCCCCCGCTGTCAGATACACTCACGCACAATCGAACGGTTGGGGACTAAGGGCTGTTATACTTATAAGTTCTCGAAAGCCAATCTTTTTTATTTTTTCCTTTGTTTTACCAAAGCTCTGCAGAAATTGTCCCAGGACCTTCTGATTTCCTTGGTGATATTCTTCCCAACGCTCGTGCCTTAGTCTTGCTTCTTAACTCTTGGTGAGCATTTTACGTCCTTCCTTTATGCTTTTGTCGTGTTTAATCTACCCTGGCTCCTGGTAGATTCTTTGAACTTAGAAGGAAACGACTAGAAAGCATTAGAAACTGTTCTGACTTTTATTCGCGATGCCTCGGGATAGCCATAGGAATTTTGTGCAGCTTCAGGTTTGTTTGACATTCTTGTATTAACTTGAATAATTGCCGCTATGTTCGAATGGTCGGCACCTCATTCGAATGGTCGGCGCCTCATTCAAATGGCCGGTGCCTTAGCCAATCAAGACTCCTTTATTTTTAAATCCCAAACTAATTTCTTCTCCCCTCGACTTGTAGGACTAACCTTAGGTTCTTTCTTAACAGTAATGGTACCTAGGAGAAGACTATGTCGAGGGGGAGTAGCCATTGTAAGGCCGGATCCGTCTCCAGCCGCCGAATCTCCCTCTGTTCATACTGCCAGCGACTCTCTTCTAAGGGACGTCGAAGGCTATGTCCCGGATTCAAGGGATGATGAAGACAGCGTCGACCGAATGATCGACGGTGATGATGATGAGGGAAATACTGTCAAAAATTCTTCCTCCGGCGGCTCCCTGGTTGGTGGTTCCGCTGTTGGGATCAGCGGCAAGTCGACAGATGTTCCCGTTGCGTCTGTAGGGCCGGACGAGGATCGGCCGTGGTTTACTGCCGACTTCGTGGCGGCAAAAACCCATGATAGGGACATTGTCCATGCATACCAGAAGGGGCGTGTGGATAGTCGTTGGTTCAAGTTTCTCTTGCCTGACCCTAACCATAGGGCAAGTCAACCTCCTCTGGGGTATCTGTCCGTATATACCCGGGCTTTTACTGCGGGGCTGACTCTCCCCATTCATCCATTCGTGAAGGACTACTGCAACCTTCATGGAATCTCCCCTACCCAGCTAGCGCCAAACTTCTGATATATGTTTGCCAGCATGTGGATACTTTGGGACATAAAGTTTGACATAGAGCCTCATTTGGATGAGTTCTATTTTGTATATAAGTTGTGTCAAGTCCCCAAATGCGAGGGATGGTATTTTTTGGGTGGCTATGGACGATCGAAGCCCCACTTTGGTAGGCTAATAAAAGGGTTGCCATCGTCGTCTCATGGATGGAAGCCAATGTTTTTTTATGGTAAAAGGCATGTTTGACGTCCATCCAGCGGATAGGCCTTTTAAGAGGGCAGGGGTGAGAAGGTCTTTTGGGATGCTCAGTGAGTGCCTTCGACCGTTTACCATTTTGTCGTCAGGTTATTATACTGCTGACCCTAATTTTCCTTGTGCAGTTTCTCAACATCATCCCCAGCTTGTTGGTAACAGGCTCGCCTGGGTGGAGACGGCCTTCAGCTATCCGGAGGACGAGCACCACATTAACACCTTTTTGATGCGGAAGAACCTAGAACGTTCTGGCCTCCTGTTATCCCTTCCTGACCCTGCCAACACCGACGCCGTCAATGACTTTTTTCAGTTTACCGCCGGCAGTCAGTCAGTTTTCTCTCCCTTCTCTTTCTCTTCTTTCATTTTTATTTTTTTACTTAGGCTTCGACTGCTATAGAGATGAAGGCTCTTGGTCTACGCATCCCCGAAGACAAGAGGCGCTCCAAGAAGAAACCTCATGGGCCATCGAGCGAAGCTACTGGCACCGATGTTTCATCGACAAAGCCCGCCAAGGCCAATGCCTTGGCACAGGAAACGCCGAGACCAAAGAGGCCCCGACAGGAGGAGACCCCTGCGGTACCTAAGCATACGCCAGTAATTGATGTTACTGACGCTAAAGCTTCTGACGTCCCTTTGGAGCCAGAGCGTCTACTGCTTCCCGGGCAGAGGGTGCTAGACCCAAACTTCATTGTATCCGATGTCTCCTGGGCACAGGTTGATGCAGCGGTGAACATGCCTATGCGCTTCTCCGCCCTCTTCCAGGCTATGTATGAGTCCTTCTTCAAGGAGAACTGGGAGAGTGCTTCTCGCCTTCCTTTGGTTGAGCGTGCTCGTCAGCAAATCTCGTTCGCTATCCATGTAAGTCCCCTTTTTATTGGTGGGTTATACCTGCGTATATACATATACATATATTATTCTAGCAGCTTCCCCACTTTTGGCAGTCCCTCGCTCTTTCTATCCTTAATTATCCTGAGATGGTCGCGATTGATGAGAGGAGTAGGAAGATGGATCAGCTGGAGGGGCGACTGAGGGCTCTCCTTAAGAAGGCGAGGGATGATAAGGCTG
This sequence comes from Morus notabilis, assembly GCF_000414095.1. Lineage (NCBI taxonomy): Eukaryota > Viridiplantae > Streptophyta > Magnoliopsida > Rosales > Moraceae > Morus > Morus notabilis. The sequence goes on along the minus strand of NW_010358627.1, from coordinate 76,335 downwards.
AAGTTTTTGAGAAGCTCGCCCTTGTCATTAAGGAGCTTGAGGCGGTGAAGGCTAGCCTAGAGACAGCTCAGAAGGAGGTTGCTTCTGTTCGCCAAGAGGCTGCTAACGCCAAATAAGCCCCTTGCAAGGAAGGATATAATCTTGGTAAGTAGAAGGGCTATGATTTGGGGAAGAAGGAGGGGGTCGAGGAGTTTCTAGCTTCTTCAGATTATACTCAGAAAAGTTCTGATGTCGCTGCCAAGGCTGTTGAAGACTACAAATCCTCGGACAATTTTTATGACCTGCGTGCCAAAGACATGTCGTCCGTTGGTGAGTAGATTGTTGCCCGGATCAATAGGCACATTCCCGGCCTCAACCTATAATTCCTTTATGATCCTCCTTCTGATGGTGAAGATTCTCCTAGCGGCGAGAGTAATAATGGGTCAGCTGGGCGTGATCGTAATGCTGGCGATGGTGACGAGACTTAGGAGATGTAATTTTTTATAATGTGCCAAAACAAATTAAAAAGTTTTTATTTTCAGAAAATGTAGACATTATTATTTATATATGTATAAATGTATAAATTTCTATCAGCCTTCTTCTGTTAGTTTTTGAAGGCGTCGATGGCTTAGGTGTCCCTTAGGATTTAGCAGATTTTTAAGAATCTGGTCTGGAAGCCTCTCCTCCTTGGAGGAGTCGACCGTTCAGATGCCCTTTAGGGCTTGGCAGATTTTTAAGAATTTGGTCTGGAACCTCTCCTCCATGGAAGAGTCGACCGTCCAAATGCCCCTTAGGGCTTTGCAGATTTTTAAGAATCTGGTCTGGAAGCCTCTCTTCCTTGGAGGAGTCGAGATGCCCCTTAGGGCTTGGCAGATTTTTAAGAATCTGGTCTGGAAGCCTCTCCTCCTTTGAGGAGTCGACCGTCCAGATGCCCCTTAGGGCTTGGCAGATTTTTAAGAATCTAGTGGATTTGTTGCTTTGTTTTGTAGGATGTAGACTCTCATTTGACTTGACTGCCCCCCCATGCTTGCTGTAAAATCTTAATTTTGCAGGAGGCATGTATTCTCAGGGGTCGACTTTTTCGCGTTCGACCAATTTCATAGCGAATGAATCATATATTATTAAAAGGCTAATCTCAACTACAACACATAAGGAGTACACTTATTGATAATACAATCTTAGTTGTTCCGCATTCCATGGATGTTGAACCTTCCTGTCGTCCAGACTTTCCAATACATACGTTCCTGGGTGTACCAGCTCCCTGATGCGGTAGGGTCCTTCCCACGTCGGGCCTAGGGGACCAGTATTTTTTGGCTTCGTACTTTGCGTCACCCTTTTTAATACTAGGTCTCCCGGGATGAACCTCATTTGCTTAACCTTTTTGTTATAGTACCGAGTCGTTCTTTGTTGGTAAGTGGTGAGCCGTAGTTGAGACTCGAGCCTTTTTCCTTCCAAGAGGTCGAGCTCTCCATCCATTGCTTCCGCATTGGCATCATCGTTATGCGTGACAGTTCTCAATGTCAGCGTTGTGATTTCGATGGGGAGTACCGCCTCTACGCCATACGTCACGGAAAAGGGTGTTTCACCCGTGGTAGTCCGACTTGTCGTCCTGTACGCCCACAAAACCCTTGGGAGTTCTTCAGCCCATCTTCCCTTTAAATCATCCAGCCTCTTCTTTAGGGTGTACTTTAAAATTTTGTTGACGGCCACAACTTGGCCGTTAGACTGTGGATGAATTGGTGTTGAGAAGTCCTTCTGAATGCCTAAATCATTACAAAACTTGCGCGTTGAGGCGTTGTCGAACTGCTTTCCATTGTCAGACACGATCGAATGTGGGACTCTAAATCTGCATATAATGCTTTTCCACATGAAGTTAGTGCAAGCTGCCTACATGGTCGTAGTAAGAGCTTTCGCCTCCACCCATTTAGTATAATAGTCTACCGCAACGATTGCAAACTTAAAGCCCCCCGGCACGAGGTGTAAGGGTCCAATCAAGTCGATCCTCCATTTGGCAAAAGGCCATTGGCTAAGAATGGAGGTTAGGTTCTCTGGGGGTGCTCTAGGAATTATAGCATATTTTTGGCACTTATCGCAACGCTGAGTGTATTGAAACGCATCTTTTTTAAGCGTAGGCCAATAGTACCCCTGCCTCAAAACCTTAAGAGCTAGAGATTGCCCCCAGTGTGATTGCCACACACTCCTTCATAGATCTCCCGGAGGACTTCCTGTGCCTCAGCGCCATTCAGGCACCGCTGTAAAGGCGTTGAGTAGCCTCGTCGGTATAGTACACAGTCATACAACAACTATCGGGCTGCTCTGTATTTGACCCGCCTGGCCTCCTCATTATTGTCGGGTAGCTTTGCGTCTGCCAAGTATTGGATGAGGGGTGTCATCTAGTCCTCGACTGTCTGAATGGTCAAGGCCTCGACCTTCTCATCAATAGTCGGCCGCTCAAGTTCCTCGATGAGGACGACTCTTAGTATATCAGAATCCTTCGAGGATGCCAATTTAGCCAAAGCGTCGGCGTTCGTATTCTCAGCTCTCGGTACCTATAGTATCTCATAGCTTTTGAATTTAATGAGTTCTGTTTTTACCTTTCTCAAGTATGCCCCCATTCTTTCACCACGCGACTGGTACTCTTCTTTTACTTACCCGACAACTAGTTAAGAGTCACTAAAGATGTTGATCCTTTGAATCTTCAAGTGACTTGCCAATCGTAACCCTGCGATCAATGCTTCATACTCAGCCTCATTGTTCAATGCTTTGAATTTGAATCGTACCGCCGAGGTGATCTTGTGGCCCTCTGGACTGATAAGCATGATGCCAGCACCTGACCCGGCTTCACTTGACGCCCCATCCACGTAGAATTTCCACTCGGCTGCCGTTGGCCTGTGAGAAAATTCTGCAATTAAATCGGCCAACGCCTGTCCCTTGATGGCTGCTCGTGGTACATATTCGATGTCGAACTTGCTTAATTCTACCGACCATTTAAGGAGTCGACCGGAGGTTTTGGGTTTTTGTAGTGCTTGCCTTAACGGATGATTTGTAAGGGCCCATATTGTATAGGCCTGAAAGTAATGCCGAAGCTTCCTTAAAGCTACCATCAGGGCAAGAGCTAGCTGTTCCATTTTGGAATATCTAGATTCGGCGTCCAAGAGTCTCTTGCTTACGTAGTAGACTGGCAGCTGGACCCTTTCTTCATTCCTGATAAGCACGAAACTTACAGCATGCTCAAATACGGAGAGATATAGGCTCAGCCTCTCACCCGGGATGGATTTTGACATAATTGGGGGCATGCCTAAGTGCTCTTGTAACTTCTGAAAGGCTTCCTTACATCGTGGAGTCCATTCAAAATGCTTGCTTCCTTTCAAGGCATCGAAGAAGGGAACACATTTATCTGTCGCCTTTGATATGAACCTGTTAAGGGCGGCGACGCATCCTGTCAATCTTTGCACCTCTTTTGGTCTTGTAGGAGACTTCATATCCTGCAGGGCTTTTATCTTTTCTGGGTTGGACTCTATTCCCCGGTTACTGACCATAAAACCAAGGAACTTTTCAGACCCAACCCCGAAGACACATTTCAATGGGTTCAGTTTCATGTGGTATCTTCTTAGCACGCTAAACATTTCTTCCAAATGAGTGACGTGCTGAGTAGCCCTAGCACTCTTTACCACTATGTCATCAATGTACACCTCCATCGATCTTCTGATCAGTTTGGTGAACATTTTGTTTACGAGCTTTTGGTATGTTGCCCCTGCATTTTTCAAACCGAAGGGCATTACCTTGTAGCAATAAAGGCTCCTATCGGTTATGAACGACGTGTGCTCTTTGTCGGATGGATGCATGGGGATCTGATTGTAGCCGGAGTAGGCGTCTATGAAACTTAACATCCCATGGCCGGTTATGCCGTCGACCATTTGGTCTATTTGGGGGAATGGAAAACCATCGTTTGGGCACGCTTTGTTTAGGTCGCTAATGTCGACGCATGTCCTCCACATCCCGTTGGGTTTTATTACCAAAATGGGGTTTGAAACCCAGCTAGGATAATGGGCCTCCCGAATAAATCCATTGCTGATTAATTTGTCGACTTTTTCTTTTAACGCTTCGTATCTTTTGAGATTCATTGGTCGGCGCTTTTGTTGTTTGGGGGAATATAAGGGGTCGATGTTCAATGTATGGCACATGACTTTGGCATCGATCCCTTTCATGTCAGCGTGAGTCCAGGCGAATACATCCAGGTTCCTTCTAAGGAAACCGTCGACTTCAATCCTAAGCGTCGGAGTTAAGTCTGAACCTACTTTCAACACTTTTGTTGGCTCATCTTCATCCACCTGGACTTCTATCAACTGCTCGATTGGTTGAGACCAGGTGATCTCTTCTTGAACTCAGGGGTCTATGTCCTCCATGGCACCTTGATGGACCACTCTGGCTTCTTGCCTCTCTGGTTGATCGTACCCACGTAGGGCGTCAGAGTAGGCGACTCAAGCTTCGTATTGATTGCTTTTCATTTCACCCACGCCATTCGGAGTTGGGAATTTAACCTTCTGGTGGTAAATGGAGGTTATTGCCCTTAACGCCTGAAGGGTCGACCTTCCAATTACGGCATTGTATTGTGAGTCTCCCTTTATTACCACGAAGTTGGCCACTGTCGTGGCTTGCCTAGGCTTCTCCCCTGCGGTTATTGGTAGTCGAATAGTCCCCTGGGGGATGACAGAATCCCCAGTGAACCCGTATAATGGTCGGGATGTCTTTTCTAATTGCTCCTTAGGGATCCCCATTTTTTCTAGGCAATCAATGTATAGGAGGTCCACCGAGCTCCCGTTATCCACCAGGATTCTGCATACGGTGTGGTTCCCAGTTATCGCTTCTACTACCAAGGCATCATTATGGGGGAAATGGACCCATTTACGTCCTCTTCGTTGAATGCCACATCAGCACTATTGTACCTTGCTATTTTTACTGTTGAGAGATTCCAAAACCTCTCCGGGTATACCCCTCTGGCCTCATGGGCATAATCCTTTTGGGACCTCCTCGAGTCTCCTCCAATATATGGACCGCCGAGGACTATTCTTATGACGCTGACGGGTTCTCGGTCCTCTGGACGCCGATTCTCTTCTCGGCGTCGACCGTCATTCTGGCCGCCATGGCTATCATTCCTTGGTCTCCGCTCTGCCATGAACTCCTGCAGCCTTCCTTCGCGGATCACCCGCTCGATTTCATCTTTAAGGTCGGCGCAGTTGTCGGTGTTATGGCCAATGTCACCGTGGAACCTGCAATATTTGTTTTGGTTCCTTCGGCTTGGGTCTGACCTCACAGGTTCGGGTCAGCGTAACAGATTCCCTCGTCCGACTTGGTTGAACACCTCTTTGACCCCTACAGTAAGTTCATGGTAAGAGTCATACCTCTGGAATGGTCGAGGCTTACGGCTTTCATCTTGCCTCGGCTTCTTAGCATCTTGAGGGTTCGGCGTTGAGGCAGGTTGCTTGTCTCCGTTGCCTCGTCACTTTTTACCGTCTTGCTTTCCTGCAGTCGACCCTTGCTCAGTTCCTTTATTTTTGTTGGACCTGTGTTCAGGGTCGTTTGAGTCAGCTTCCTCAGCGTTGATGTATCCTTGCGCCCATGCTAGGAATTCTTTGTAAGTCGACGGTGGCTTCCGGTTTAGGTCCCTTTTGAAGGGAGTGATTTTCTTCATGCTGGACATCGCCCCCATCAGGGCCTCCTGGTCAGTTATATCTGTTGTGGCAACGACAGCTTCTCCGTACCTTGCAAGCTATTCTTTTAATGATTCGTTCAGTTTTTGGTAAATTGTCGTTAAGTTCTGCTTTGGAGGGACATACTTTTTCACTCCGATAAATTGGAGGGAGAAGGCTTCTTTTAGTTCATTCCAGCTAGAAATGGAGTTTGGTTTAAGCATTCTGAACCATCTTCAGGCAGAATCTATCATATGGTTTCGGAAGGCCCGGCACATGATTTCTTCTGCATACCCATACAGAAGCATGTGCCCTGTATACATTTCCAGGTGATCGTATGGATCCCCTCTGCCATCATATGGTGGGATCGGTGGTGACCGATATTTGTCTGGAAGAGGCGGTGCCATGATTTCCATGGTGAATGGGTGGTTGTGCATCCGACTGGGAGTGATGTCGACGTTTACCACTTATGCCACCTATCCTATGTTCTTATTTAGGCCAGCAACATCACCCATAAATTTTTCTTCTAAGCTCGTTATTTGTTCTATGATGGCTCGCGCTTCCTCCGTCGAGATTGCGGAGCCGCCCCTTTTCGAGGCTCCTGCCCCCCATGCATTCTGCCTGCCCGCTAGGTTTCCACCTTCTCGTAATGACCCCGAATCTCCAAGGATATTTCCACCTTGGTTCCGAGGTGGCACTTCGGGGTTCTGCAAGTCTTCTGTCGCTCTATTCTCTTGAGCTCGGCGTCTGGCGGCCCTCCGACGGTTGCTGAGAGATTGAGATGGTCGAAGTCTCTAGTTGCCTCCCATATTTTCACTGCCCCTAATTCCTTCTGAAGTGCCTTGGCGGTTACCAGGATTTTGGTTTCCTACCATGGTTGCTCCTGAGGGTCTCGGGGCATCTTCCAGTGGTGGCATAGAGTTTCTCCTGTCAAATCTTTCGACGATGGTCATTAGCCCCCGCACCAAGTTTGTCAGAGCGTTGAGCTGGGCCTGCATCTGCCTTGGGTCAGGTTGCGGCACATCTGGGGGTGGAGCTTCAATTCCTACCGGGGGTTGGCTTTCCCCGCCCCCGTCATAAGCCGGATGTGTGGTGTTTTCCCCCATCTGGTTGCCTTGGTTGGCGGTGGTATCTCTCCTTCTTAGAGGCATGGTCGCTGACTACCTTACTTGTCGAGGGTCGAAACGTATGAACCAGAGATTCTGTGTTTGCTCCCCAGTGGAGTCGCCAATTATTGACAGTGGAATTTCGTCAACAAGATTGCGCCGGGTTACCCCTTGGTATCCCATAGGGTTACCGGCCTGATACGGAATGTATATTCGAAGTTACGCTTGCAAAGTGCTTGAGTAAACTTTGTGGTGAAGGAAATATGAATGTAATGCCTAAATAAATGGACACACGAAGTTTATAGTGGTTCACTCTATTAATCAAGAGCTACATCCACTGTATCTTTTGTATACATTTTTCTATTCTCTGATTGCAGGTGAAAAAAAAAGAAAAAAAAAAAAAAAAAAACCTCTCTCGAGCTTGGGGCTTTGCCCCTCTTTATAGCCCAAGTTTACTTCCAGAGGTGGTTTTTCTCTATGTGGACCCAACACTCAAGTGCCTACTGTCTTATGGGCCTAGACCCCTAGCCAGCTAATCACCTTTTGGACTGTTCATTCACCTAATTAGTCTCTTATTATGGCTCTGCACTCCTTGCAACCAAGTGGACGGTTCAGGAATCCGTAATTAATGTATGTATTACAGACATCCCCTAAATCCAGACGTTACCCCAGGGGGCCCCTCATTTATACGGTCGGCTTCCAGCTTGCCCTTGCACGGTCGACCTTAGCGAGACCCCCAATATGGGTTAGATGAACGCCGAGGTTTCATGGGATCGGCGGTATGACGGGTCGACAGTCTGTTGATGTAGTTATTACAGGGCCACATGGAACGCTATCGTTGTTTGATGTGTCAAAGCATGTTTTCCCGTACAATAAAAAGTATGTAAATATCCAGAGGTTGAGGTATACTAAGACTCATTCATTTTACCGATTCGAGTTTTATTATAGTAAAAAACTTTCAAAAACAGTAACATTTAGCTTTTTTACTACAGTAAAAAGCTCTAATATAAAGTTACTTCTTAACTCAATTAAAAATTCAAATCAACATGCCCTTACATATCCTTTAATGTTCTAAATGCGATGGCTCAAAAGGGTGGAAGCGTGCCTTTATATACTTGGGGGAAATGCCTAGCTAATAAGAGACTTCTTCACAAAGTACCTCAAGTCTTCTAAAGCTTACTTCTTCAATAAACTACCACAAATCCTCTGAAACTTTGAGAGAGATTTTATACACAATATTACTCAACAACGCCTTTTCATTGCTTGTATAAAGTAATGATTTGACATTACTGAGTGACTCACTTCTGAAGTTCTTTTTTTTTTTTTTTTTGAAATCACTTTGGAAAATTCAGTGGCTTCTATGTGGCTTTTCCTTTACCCTTGCCCTTCATCTTAGTTCTTTGACTTTCAACTCTAATGCTCTGTTTGGTAAGAAGGAAAGAAAATAGGAGGGAAAGGAAAACTATAATGCATAGAAAATTAGAAGGATAGAAAAGATTTTAATTTTTCCTTGACTTGTTTGGTATGATAGGAAGGAAAGAAAATGAATCTACCTTCACTTGTTTGGTATTGGAAGTGAAACTAAAGAGATGGAAAAATTATTATTGGTGTAATTACTTTTTTGCCTAAATATTTTTTATTAATATTCTTTTCTAATAAAAGTATAAATAATACAGTATTCAACATCAAATTAACTCAAAAAATTCATGTAACTTGAACATATATTTCATCTATATTATACACACATATACAAATATAAAGGTACAAAAACATAGTTTAACTTATATAGCATTAATGCATCATTTATTTTTTTAACGTTTCAATACAACAAAAGAATAGCTAGCTACAGTTTAAATACAACAACTTGTTGAAGGTTCAAATACAACAAAAAAGTGACTAATATACAATGCATCCACTATTGTAAAGTAAGCAAAATTTTCCACAAAAGTATTAGTTTGTATGGTCATATATATTTCTCAATATTCACTGCAGTCAAGTATTAACAAAAACTATGTGCGATCAACTAAGTACCATATAGATATATTTACTAAAAGGGCTATAAACTGGTGTGACTACTAAACTTCTAAACCATATGATTTCAGTTTTCATTGTTGTACATCATCTTCAAGAGCAAGTCATTAACATACAACATTGATATTAGACAAAAAAAAAAAAAAATGGACGAGCAAATTGTAAAAAAAAAAAAAAAACAAAGAAAGAAGAGAGAGAACGAAACAAGAAGCAAGGTAGTGAAAGATTCATTTTCCTTCCTAAAATCCTCCCACTTTTGGAGAGATTAAATATGGTGGGACCCACCCATTATAATTTCCTTTCAATTTTCTTTTCCTTCCCAATTTCATTTCTACCAAACAAGTTAATTTATCAATTTCCATCCTAAAATCCCTCCAACATTTTCTTTCCTTCCACTTTTCATTCATACCAAACATAGTGTAAACGTCAGCTTCCCTCGTAGAAGTTGGTCCTCATTTAGCGAGAAATACAAGACATGATTTTGTTTAAGGTGTCTATCCTTAATAAACTGCTAAAAACAGCTTTTAGTTAGAAAGACAGCATTCTAATTCTTGTCGATCCCTATTCTTCAATTTATCAGTGATTAATATAAATCATTTTCTAACATTGAGCAAAATGGATGTGAAATTAATATAAATCATGTATTGTAAAAGATAAAAGTAGGTTGAGGTATATTTATATATCTTTAGGTTTTAGATGTGATGGCTCAAAGGATAGAAGCATGCCTTAACATTCATTGATGAATACTAATTGTTCTTTATTTATTTTTTTCATCTTATTTTATATGTTTGTGGTTGTAGGAGTTTAATAACTTTGAAAGCTAAGAGCAAATTGTTATGCAGAAATTAGAATTAAAAGTTTATTTGGATGAGCCAAGAGTACAAGGGAGTGTTGAGTTGGATGTTCTTGAATTTTAGAAAGGAAACCAGTTTTGCTATCCGGAGCTTAAGTATCCCAATATCTACTGTAGCATCTGATTTGCCTTTAGTGTTGGAGGACGAGTATTGGATCAATATAAGAGTTCACTTAAACTTATCGTAGTTGAGGCATTGGTTTGTACTAGGGATTGACTATTTAGAGATAAATGTATATTTATTATTATTTTGTGTTTATTTACTGTCTTAGCTTATGTTATCTTAAGTCTTAACCATATAAGTTATCTATTATGTGTAGAAAATAACAAATCGATTCGTAAAGCTGTTGACAAAATTACTGAAGATGTTTTTACTTTGGATATCAATGAGCCAACTTCTGATTCATCTCAAAATTCTCACAACCTCAACACCTTAAATGCAATGGAAGATAACATAAATTTCCTTGTGACATGCCCAAGCTATAAATTTCCTTTTATTAATAAAATGTTTTCTTTTTTCATGAATAAGTTAAAACAACTGGAAACTAATTTTAGTTTTTTGAACATAGTTGGGCATTCAACCTCAAGGCTCAAAGAAGACATTTTTCTATATTTATTTTATGTTTTATGCACTTAAACATTCAAATGTTTGGTTATGTTTTCAAACTTATTTAAATGTACTTTGTTATATTTTCAAACTTCTTTGGATGTTTAGTAATTAGTATGTGTTGAAACATATATACTTAATACTCTAGTAGTATCATATATATATATATATATATATATGTGTGTGTGTGTGTGTGTTTGATATTTAGATATTTTAATGTGTGTTGGCTATTATGCATGATTTTAACTATAAGTGATATTAAGTAGCCAATTAATATAGTTTTGAATACAATATAAAATTATACTATTTTTGCTAGTTGGGTCATAAACGTGGTTTTTTTTTGTGTCGGCCCGTCACAACACATTGTTCACGTGTCGTGTCGTTTTAATCGTGTTATTAGCGTTTCGTATTCGTATTTGAGTTTCTGATACGTTTATTAATCGTGCGTATTCGTGTTCACTATAATCTTATCGTGCCGTAATCGTATCGATCCGAACATGATATGTAAACACAATTCGCAGCCTTAGGGAAAAGCCCAATTTGGCTTCCGCAGCTAAGAAACTAAGTACAAAACAAATTTCCACCCTGGCAGTGGCAGGTCCTAATTTCTCATTCTATGCTTTTTTTTTTTTTTTCCTTTAAGAAATAAAAGTAAATGCTAATGGTGTGTTCAAATGTGTCCAAAGACGCCTTCAAACTTGTACTACATTGAAAACCCAACCGGTGTTTATACTTTAATGGAAGTAAACCACCTTGTTTAGGCAATGTGTTGGATTTTTGACAATCTGTATTCGAGAAAATCTACACAACCGATTTTTTTTTTTTCCCAAATGGCAATACAGCCGAAATTTTGAATTCCAATTTATATTTTTTGATCCAATTTTAAATTCCATTTGGAAAATAGAATTTTGAACTATTGATATTAATTAATTCATTAATGGAATTATTTACAAAATCCAATAACTTTGGGAGATTATTTTCGTAGATAAAAATTTAAATTGATTATTACATATGCTAGGCCAAAGTGGGTTGTTGTTTTGCATTTTTTAGTTAAGGTAATTTGAGTGATGATTTTGAGTTGAATTTGAATTATAATTTGAGTTAAAGTTGTAACTTGGTTTGTATTTGGATGGAGCAAAACTTAATTTGTATTTAAATAGTATTTTAATAAAAACTCAATGGTGATTAAAAATTTTAATATGGTATATGGGTGAGGTTTTATTCGTCTTTTCGTTGTGAATGCATAGAAAAAAATCATCTTAATCAGAATTAAAACGAAAAAGTTATGGTATTTTTAAGAATAGAAAAAATATTGTTCATTAATTTGAGTTCGAGTTTATGAACTCGAGTTTAGCCCCAAACTCGAGTTCAAACTCAAATTTTATAAAAGAAGATAATCTTAAATAAAGTTGTAACTCGAATTTAAATTTTTTTTTTAACTTTTTTTTGTAAAAGAACAACTCGGGCTTTAACTTATCCGGAGAGAAATTATCAAAATAAAAATAAATAAATAAAAAATCTTATCCGGAGAAAAATGGGGAGTGCCCTCTTAGATACTATAGATAGCATAAGTTATTTAAGCTGATAGATCGAAATTGAAGAGCTCAAAATTTTTGGATATATCATTATGGCCCAATCTATCAAATACACGAAATTATAGAAAAATAGTAGAAAATAGGCCAATAGAAAAAGTTTAAAAAAGTATATAAGTTAATTTTTAATTATAGAAATTAATAGGTCATAACTTATCAAGTTATGGTTTATAACCAGACAAGTTATGGACGAAAACAGTAATTTAGCCTATTTATTAACTTATGTAAACTATTAACCTATTAATTTTAATTCATCTCAAGTCTTAGTCTATTTTCCGTAAACTATTAACCTATTAATTTTAATTCATCTCAAATCTTAGTCTATTTTTTTCTTTTTCTCAAAATTATTACCCACATATTAGAAGGGAAAAAACGCCTTTCGTTTATTTTTGAGAAAAAAGTCTTGTTTCTGAAAACAAAAAAAAACAAAATTTTCTTATCTCCCTCAAGCAAACAAGAGTCTGTTGTGGGTACTGGGTACCAGAGGAGCTCGTCAGCTCTTTCAAGAACCAGAGGGATGATTTCAGATGATTCTTTCTTTTACACAATTTTCTAAACCATCATAAGCATTGCAACAACAACGAGAAATGAAATTCAAAAATCTGAATCTATTTTATCCATTCAAAACAATAATTTAAGCCTCATTCATTTTACCGATTTGATTTTTCAGTTTTAAATTTTTACAATAAAAAATTCTCAAAAAATGTCACATCTAATTTTTTCTGTTACAGTAAAAAACTCTTAAAAGATGTCACATCTCAACTTAAATTAAAAATTTAAATTTACAAAGTGAACAAGGTATTAGTAATCAAGACCACATTTAACCCAGTAAATTAAAAAATATAAACACATACGCACCATCCTATTAACACTTTCTTTCATTACATGTCAAGATTTCCTCAAACAAAAATGGAGAATTAACTTAATTTATGTTCTTCCCTAAAATTTTCTCACCGACCAAACAAACTAATCCGAGAGCAAAGAGAATTTGAAGGTGAGAACTGAGTCAACACCTGGTTGATATCTAATGTTGAAATCTGAGAGACTCGACAATCTCCGGCGACGATCAAAAGCTTTTTCGTGCGACATCAAACTACGTTTTGGTTATGGAGATTCAACATTTACGCCAATGAGATCGTGTCGTGCTCAGCCGTCTACCAGTGGATGAGGAAGACGAGTATCGGAGAACGGCACTGGCTTTTGGGTGAAAGAGAGATTGCGCCATGGAAGAGGGTGCCGGCGTGATTATGAGACGGAAGAAGTCGTCAAGGACTGGGCGAGCAGGAGATTTAGCTGCCATCAGAGAAACAACCGATGAACAGAGGACGTCGCCAGCATTTGGGTGGATCAGATGTCAAACTTCCGGTTTCGTGTCCAAAAGAGAAGACCGGATCTCTTTTTTTTATGAAGATGGGGCTTTTGGGTTCTATTTTTACCGCGTTATTCTTAATTTTAGTATTTAAAATTTAATTTTTTTTTAAAAGAAAATGTTGTAATATCTTAATTTTAGTATTTTAAATTTAAATTTTTTGTGAAAAGAAAATGTTGTAATAAAATCAAAATCATGAGTAACAAATTGGTTTTATGCTTCTATGTATAGATTTTACAATTTTTGATGTGGGGCTCACTTCTAATTTAGTGAGAGACAACACTTAAATTGTATGATATTATTATCATAAAAGCACTTCCGGTATTGTAGTTTTCCCAAGAAGAAAATGTGATCAAAATATTTTGGGTATTTTAGTATGTGGTCAAAATGTTTGACCAAAGTCAAAGAGAGTTTTTCAAAAGACGTAATTTTATTGTCTGTTCAGTTTTTTAATTCAAATTTTTAATTTAAATTAAAATATAACTTTATATAAGACTTTTTTACTGTAATAAAAAAGTTAAATGTGATTATTTTTTTTATATTTTTTTACTGTAACAAAACTCAGTTTTTTAATTCAAATTTTTAATTTAAATTAAAATATAACTTTATATGAGACTTTTTTACTGTAATAAAAAAGTTAAATGTGATTACTTTTTTTATATTTTTTTACTGTAACAAAATTGAAATTTTAAATTTAAATTAGTGATATGAATTGGGCCTTAGTTGGTCTAGTGACTTAGGGCCCATTTAGATTAGCTTAAAAAAACTATTTTTGACTTATTTAGTCTAAAACCCACTTTTGAACTTGTTAGGATTGCCAACCTTAAAGTACTTTTGATTTTTTTAAGTATTTTTGGAGCAAGTCATCTCTTAGTTATTATGAAAAGTTTTTTATTTATATTTTTAACGTTTTATTTGTGAACAAAAAAATTAAATATCTCATCTATATCCTTTTGTTACATTAATTTTTATAACAAAAAGTACTTTTAACTTTTTTACCTAAATAAGTTCCAAAACTCTTCTTCGGTTTAAAAGCACTTTTTTCAGATACTATCCAAACACTAATTAAAAAGTCCCAACTTATACTTATTTTTTTTCTATTATTTAAAAACACAAACACAAGCTATCCCAAACAAAGGAATAAGATATGTAATTCTCTCAAAAGAAAATTCACTAGTGACCTTTATTGTTTCAAAATTTATGCCATAATTTTTTTGTATTGCATATTTATGCTATGTTTTCTTATAAATATTATGTTTTCTTGATATTTAACTAATTTATTTGTATATTATAGATTTGAGAAAAAATTTAAGAATGTTATAATAAAGTATAACACTATTTTTTCTGCCATTAATTTTAAAATTGTTATTTATGTCATTAAAATTTTGATCCATATCCTATTAAAATATATTTTTTAGCCTGATATTTTTTGTATTCCGTAGGATACATTTTATGTTCTACTAAAATATTTTTTAATGTCTTTTTAAAATGTATTTTTTAATTACATAAATAAATAATATAACGATGAAAAATAATGATTGTTCTGTAATTTTTTCTAATTTCTGAAACTCCAAAATTCAGAAAATATCCTCCAAACTCTAATTTTAATGGGCCTTATTCCTACTGAAGTGGAAGGAGTTTAGCCTGGCCTAGCCCATGACCCAATCTAGCTAGTTTCCTTGTATCTCTGGCGAGGAGTACACACATTCACTTCAACGCTCATCTTGAAATATTTGATCCACCGGAAACTCTCATGTTTTGAGTGGTTCCGAAATCTATTTTCCGGTTCATCTCCGGGCAAAATCATTTGATACGGAAACTCCACGGAAATTTCAAACGCCGTCGCTTTCGGAATACCGACGACGGTGATAGCGACGACAATGTCGGGAAAGAGAGAAGAATCGAGAAACCCATTTGTATCTATAGAAGAGTAAGGGACAACATTTCCTTAAAGAACCAAAGAATTCTGGATTCCATTGTTCGGAAATCCGCAATAAAACCCACTGACACAGTCCTGGAGATCAGACCCGGTACTCGGAACCTCACTTTGAAGCTTCTGGAAGTTTCCAGTAGAGTCATCGTCGTTGAAATCGACGGCCGGATGGTTGAGATTCTTCTCAAACGAGCCTCTGAGTGTGGGTTTAAAGATCGACTGTGTAAGTCTGTATACACCATGTGTTCGAAAAAATGCCTGAAAGAGCCCTTGTCGTTTCTTTCTATATTATTATTATTATTATTATTATTTTGGCTGTAAATCTATTGATCATCATATGTTCGATGAAACGGCTCCATAAAGTTTTTTGGTTATGGGTTCTGCAGGTTATACGTGAGGATGCCCTGAAGACCTAGTTTCCTTAATTTAACCTCGTTGTTGCCAACATTCCGTACAATATATCTTCACCTCTCGTGGCTAAATTGGTGTATGGAGCGAATCCTTATCAGAGTTCCACACTTCTCCTTCAGAAGGAGTTTGCAAAGAGATTGTTGGCCAAGCCTGGAGACTCGGAGTTCAACCGATTGGCTGTGAATGTGCAGCTTGTGGCCGATGTCGAGCATGTTACAGACGTTAGCAAGAGGGAGTTTCTTCCTTGTCCAAAAGTTGACTCTTCTGTCGTCATAATCCGTCCAAAAGCCCATTTTCCCGATGTCAACCTTGACGAGTGGGGGGCTTTCACGAGAACTTGTTTTGGTAAGAAGAACAAGACGCTTGGAGCAACATTTAAACAGAAGAAGAAGGTTATGGAGCTGTTAAGGTTGTCAGAAATGGTGGCCCTAAATGGTGAAAATACTTTCGATCTCCGCGGCTATGATTCTACCAACCTCAAGGAAGTGGAAGAAGGCGGGGACGGTGATGGGGAAGAGGAATGTTTTTCATCTTCAGGCTGCAAAACTAGGGTGAGTCTTTTTTGGGAGAAAGTCATAAGAGTTCTAAAAGCTGGTGGTTTTGAAGACAAGAGGCCTTTAAAACTGTTACATGAGGAGTTACTGAGTCTACTAGCGTTGTTTAATCAAGCTGGAATTTGTTTGCATGATCGGTCGAATAGTGGAGCTATAGGTAAGTATGAAGCATTTGATGAGTCTATAGTGCGTAGCTATGTTGAATTTTCACCATTTCAATCATTTTTCATATAAAAATTTTGATCTCCCGGTTCCACATTTTTCCTCCCGACTTTGGACAGTGCTTATCACTCTTTAACGGTTTGAATTTGAAATAAGTGCAAGATTTTCGATTGCTGAATCAAAAAGGGATTATTAGCTGATAAACTCTTAGCAAATGTTTAGTGCCAAACGTGTTATCCAAATAAGATTCATTTCTTATCTATTTGATATAATGATAGTAGTCACTAATCAATCCTTTTCTTTTGTTGAGAGGCATTAATCAATATCTTTGGGGTTTTGACCTCTTCAATATAGACCTCTAGGAGACCAATTAATTACTGTTCTTTTAGGGGATTTTAGTTACTAAATGAAAACCCATTTTTATATAATTATCTTAGAGGGAAGTTTCTTGTCTAAATAAAAAAAAATCTTACGAAAAAAACTATCAACACTACACAGTTCAAGACCTTAAATAACAATTTATATGAGAACTAAATAAATATGTGTATGTATATAGACATATAGATTGATAGGTTCAAGACCTTAATCACAAATTGATAGCTCATGAAGAAAGCTCTCAGACACTCCGGAAATTTCTTTTATATCTTTTTATGGACATGTCACATCTCACACTTGAGAGACTATGGGTGCGTTTGAAATTAGTTTCAAAACGTTTTTATTTTTTGTATGAAAATGAAAATGAAAACGAAAATGTTTTTATTTTCATTTTGAAATCATTTTTGAAAATGCGTTTGATAGTTTTATTTCGAGATTGTTTTCAGTTTAAAAAAAACTGAAATTGTGTTTGGTGGTTTAATTTTTAAAAACATGTAATAGTATTTAATAATTTATTTATGTTTAGTGTTGACAGTTTTTTAATCTAAAAACGATGGTTAAGCACGTGTGCTGCTCTACTTCTAAGTAAGAACCTAGAGAGAGGGAAGGAATTTTTTTTTTGCTGGAAAGAGGAAAGGAATACTTAAGAGAGCTTCTAGAGAGAGAGAGAGAGAGAGAGCGCTTCTAGAGAGAGAGAGGGAGAGAGAGGTCTATCTGTTTGATCCATGGTTGTTGATTTCTGGTTTATATAAACGGTGTTTGTTTGTTATATGGGCTCATGGCTATGATGTTATCGTAAGCTCTAATAGAATAAAATCTTTCATTTTGTTGCTATTTCTTTGCATTACAGAGTTCTATAGATAGATCAAGGAAGATCTGAGCCTAATTTGAAGACTTTCCTTTCACTCTGTCCCCAAACGTTGCATTACAGAGTTCTATCTGTTTGATCTATAAACGAGAATTTGGTTCTCTCTCTCTCTCTCATACCCTGCGCCCCTCTCTCTCTCTCTCATACTCTGATTATAATAAAAGTTAAAATTCCATTTTCATGAGTAGGGATAGAGTGAATTGGAGCAGGTGAGAGAGAGCGGCGAAGAGAGAAGGAGGCGCAGAGGGGAGAGAGAGAGAGACGTGAGATGAGAAGAGCAGATAGAAGAGAGAGAAATCTGGGAAGAAAAGATGCTCCGGCGAGATTCGGCTATGGCCGCCAGTTGCGAACGCAGAGAGAGGAGAGAGAAGAGGAAGAGGCGACAGATAGAGAGAGAAATGAGTTTGAGGAGAGAGAATGAGATAGAGAGAGAAGAGAGCAGTCGGATAAGAGAGAGAAGAATGGGGGAAGGAGAAAATGAAATGGGGAAAATGAAAACGGATGAAATCCGTTTTCAGATTTTCAATAAAAGACAAAAACGTTTTTGTTTTTAATTTTTAGAAAATTTTGTACCAAACGTGTTTTGTTTAAGCGTTTTCATTTTTTATCATCAAAAAACGTGAAAAATAGAAACAAAAACGGAAACAAACGGGCCCTATCAGTTGGCTAAACAGATTTTGAACAAAAGAAATAAGGATCCATTATTGGATCTAGCAAGACTTGGACTTGTCTTATTGGGAAATACAAACTAGTGTTGATGCGGGAATATCTTCATAAGAAATCTAGTTGGAACTAATGTTTGATTCGAAACAATTATGGTTTTGTTATACCTGCTCTATCTTCAAGATGCTTTGGAAACGGTTTTAAGCCACTTAACCTTTTGGAGAGTTATGCATTAAAAAATGGGCATTATATTCACACCTCATATATATATATATATATATGTATATATATAAATACACTCCTTCATTAGTAAAATGGCTAATAAAGACAATCTAAAAAAATAACAAATTAAGAAGTATATACGGGATCTTTCTTGTTCTTTTTTCACACACTACTGACCACACCCAAAAATAGTGAGAAAACCTTAAAGCAAATAGAAGAAATATCAGAAAATTGAAATCTAAACCATGTAAATCAGTTCTTTTTTTTTTTTTTTTTTCAATTTAGCTCTTTTTTCCATTTTTATCAAAATCACCGCAGCCCAACAACAGAAAACAAGAAGCTTCAAAAGAAAAAAAAAAGAAAAAAAAAAAGAAAAAGAAAAAGGAGGACATCAAAAACCCAAAACCCACCTCAAGAAGAAAGGCAACCAGCAATTTAGAAGAAAAACAAAGGAAACCCATGCAAGCCTAACAAGGATTTGATTTTCTCTAAAACAAGATAGTCTGTGAGGTGTACGAATGGCGAAATTACATAAATCCAATTGAGAGTGAGGGTATAATTTTTTTAAAAGAGGTGTATTAATTAAACACACGGGGTGTCAATATAATTTCTCCTTTAGAAATTATGCAAGCTCTCCATTCCAACTCTCACATTTTGATTTTGTGTTTGGAAATTTTGCATCTAATATTATGTGTTTTCTTGACCATTAGTCAACTATAAACATAAAACGGCAAATTATGTACTTCATAGATTGCATAATCACGGTATCAGGCTAGAACAAGATATGGTGTGATTGGAAAATATTTGTCGACTTATTGTTGCTAATGTACTAAAAGATGTTTCTTATAACGAATACAATTTTTCTTCAAAAAAAAAAAGCAAATCAAAATTTTGCAATACTTGTTAAGCCCGTTTAGTTCGCTGATTCAAGTTTTTAATTTGAGCTGAGATGTGACTTTATGCGAGAGCCTTTTATTGTAGCAAAAAAGTTAAATGTGACTATTTTTATGAGCTTTTTACTGTAGTAAAACTCGAATTCTAAACTCGAATTTGTGAAATGAACAGGTAAAACTCTTTTCGGCAGCCATCAAAAATAGAAAAAAGAAAATTTGGTGGACTCACTTTAAATATATTGTTTTAAGATTTTTACCATAATTAATACCCACTAAATAATTATTTAATAGAAAGGCGTTAATCAAATGTTAAGAGTAAAATTTCAAGACCCGTGCATTTTAAGAAGTATTTAGTCGGGCTCCTTACACATATAGCAAAATTTCTATAGCAGAGTTTAAATATAGCAAAGTTTTTAAAATATTACAGGAATAACAAAATTTTGATACCATTAAAATAATAATTATATCATTATATAGTACAAAATGTGATATTATTATGGCAATGATTATTTCATTTTTTCTATATTTATAATATTATGAAAATATAGCTAAATTTGAACTCAAAGTACGTATAGTATAATTATCTCGTATTTGTTCTCTTTTTCAAAAAAAAAAAAAAAAAAAAACCCTTTTGGGATGACTTTGATGCACATTTTGATCGTTTCTGCAAAATTTCATAATTTTTTGACGTCATTTTTATTTTATTTTATTTTTCAAAGATGAAAAATAAAAAAAATCATAAAAAATAGAATAATCATCAAGAAATGGTGCTATTTGTTACATTAATTCCAGAACAATCGTATATTAATTTTAGAATGTAAAATATAAATAAAAATGTAAATTTGTAACCCATCACGGCCCTTCGGCATCCCACTACGCAGGCGGGAGCTTTTTGACAGCATTTTATTTTTTTATTATTTTTTGATGCCATTTTTTACAGGCATACGCAGAAAAATGTAAGGATAGTATCAACAAAATTTCATAATTTTGTGATCTCATTTTTATTTTATTTTGTTTTTCAAAGAGAAAAAATAAAGAAAATCATAAAAAAATATAATATTCATCAAAAAATGGTGATGATTGTTGCAATAATTCCTAAAAACCGTATATTAATTTTAAAATACAAAACATAAATAAAAAAGTTAAAATTTTGACCAATCTCGGCCAATGGGCGCTCCACTACGCGGGCCGGGGGATTTTTAACAGCGTTTTACTTTTCTTTCTCTTTTTTGAGGCCATTTTTTTTAGGAATGTCCAGAAAAATGTAAGGATGGTGTCTACAAAATTTCATAATTTTTTGACGTCGTTTTTATTTTATTTTATTTTTAAAGACAAAATATAAAAAAAAACATAAAAAATAGAATCTTCATCAAAAAATGGTGATGCTTGTTGCATTAATTCCAAAAAATCATATATTAATTTTAAAATGCAAAATAGAAATAAAAATTTTAATTTTTGACACATCACGGCCCCTGGGCATCCCACTACACGGGCATGAGGCTTTTTGACAACGTTTTACCTTTTTTTTTTCATTTTTGGAGGCAATTTTTTGTAGGCATGCCCAGAAAAATGTAAGGATCGTGTCTGCAAAATTTCATAATTTTTTGACGTCATTTTTATTTTATTTTTCAAAGATGAAAAATAAAGAAAATCATAACAAATAGAATATTCATCAAAAAATGGTTCCACTTGTTGCATTAATTCATAAAAATCATATAGTAACATTAAAATAAAAATATAAATAAAAATCTAAATTTTTTACCCATCTCGGCCCCTGGGTGCCCCACCACACAGGCCGGGGGCTTTTTGACAGCGTTTTACATTTTTTATCATTTTTTGAGGCCATTTTTTTGCATGCATGCTAAGAAAAATGTAAGGATCTTGTCTGTAATGTTTTATAATTTTTTAACATCGTTTTTATTTTATTTTAGTTTTTAAAGACGAAAAATAAAAAAAAATCATAAAAAATAGAATATTGATCAACAAATGGTGCTGCTTATTAAATTAATTCCTAAAAATCGTATATTAATTTTAGAATACAAAATATACATAAAAATATAAATTTTTCACCCATCTTGGCCCCTTGGCGCCCCACTATCCGAGCCTGGGGCTTTTTGACAGTGCTTTAATTTTTTTGTCATTTTTAGGCCATTTTTCGTAGGCATGCCCAGAAAAATGTAAGGATCATGTCTGCAAAATTTACTAATTTTTTGACGTCGTTTTTATTTTATTTTATTTTACTTTTCAAAGATGAAAAATAAAGAAAACATAAAAAAATAGAATATTCATAAAAAAATGGTTCCACTTCTTACATTAATTCCTGAAAATCATATAGTAATTCTAGAATGAAAATATAAAAAAAAATGTAAATTTTTTACCCATCCTGGCTTCTGGGCGCCCCACTACACGGGTCAGGGACGTTTTGACAGCGTTTTACTTTTTTTGCCATTTTTGAGGGAATTTTTGCACGTATGCCCAAAAAAATTTAAGGATTCTGTTTGCAAGATTTCATAATTTTGTCATATCATTTTTATTTTATTTTATTTTTCAAATACGAAAAATAAAGAAAATCATAAAAATAGAATATTCATAAAAAAAAAATGATGCCGCTTGTTGCATTAATTACTAAAAATCATTTATTAATTTTAGAATGTAAAACATAAATAAAAAATTCAAAGTTTTGACCCATCCCGGTCCCTTAGCGCCCCACTATGCGGGCCAGGGGCTTTTTGATAACGTTTTACTTTTTTCTCATTTTTTGAGGCCATTTTACCCAGGCATGCCCACACAAATGTAAGGATGGTGTCTACAAAATTTCATAAGTTTTTAACGTCATTTTTATTTTATTTTATTTTTCACAGATGAAAAATAAAAAAATTCATAAAAAATAGAATCTTCATAAAAAATGGTGTCGTTTATTGCATTAATTTCTAAAAATTGTATATTAATTTTAGAATGCAAACATAAAAAAATGTTAATTTTTGACCCATCGCGGTCCCTCGGTTGCCCACTTTGTGGGCAAGCGGCTTTTTGACAGCATTTTACATTTTTTGTCATTTTTTCAGGCCATTTTTTGTAGGCATGCCTAAAAAATGTAAGGATTATGTCTTCAAAATTTCTTAATTTTTTGATGCCGTTTTTATTTTATTTTATTTTTCTAATTAGAAAAATAAAGAAAATTAGAAAAAATAAAATCCTCATCAGAAATTGGTGCCACTTGCTGCATTAATTTCTAAAAATCGTATATTAATTTTAGAATAAAAAATATAAATAAAAATATAAATGTTTTACCCATCCTGGCCCCTAGGCGCCCCACTACACGGGTCGGGGGCTTTTTGACAGTGTTATTCTTTTTTTGACATTTTTTGAGACCATTTTTTGTGGGCATCCCAGTAAAATATACAAATCGTGTCTACAAAATTTCATACTTTCTTGGCATTGTTTTTATTTTATTTTATTTTTCATAGACGAAAAATAAAAAAATCATAAAAAATAGATTCTTCATCGAAAAAATGGTGCCGCTTGTTGTATTAATCCCTAAAAGTTGTGTATTAATTTTGGAATGTAAAATATAAATAAATCTGTAAATTTTTTACGCATCTCGACCCCTGGGCACCCCACTATGTGGGCCAGGGACTTTTTTACAACGTTTTACTTTTTTTTGTCTTTTTTGAGGCCATTTTAGCAAGTATGCCTATAAAAATGTACGGATCATGTTTGCAAGATTTCATAATTTTGTGACGTCAGTTTTATTTTATATTATTTTTCAAAGATGAAAAATAAAGAAAATCATAAAAATAGAATATTCATTAAAAAAATGTTACCGCTTGTTGCATAAATTTCTAAAAATCGTATATTAATTTTAGAGTGCAAAACATAAAGAAAAAATTTAAATTTTTAACCTATCCCCACTTCGGGGGCCGGGGGCTTTTTGACAGTATTTTACTTTTTTTCTTATTTTTTGAGGCCATTTTTTCCATGCATGCACAGAAAAATATAAGTATGGTTTCTACAAATTTTCATAATTTTTTGACGTTGTTTTTTATTTTATTTTATTTTTTAAAGACGAAAAATATTAAATTTTTAACCTATCCCCACTTCGGGGGCCGGGGGCTTTTTGACAGTGTTTTACTTTTTTTCTCATTTTTTGAGGCCATTTTTTCCATGCATGCACAGAAAAATATAAGTATGGTTTCTACAAATTTTCATAATTTTTTGACGTCGTTTTTTATTTTATTTTATTTTTTAAAGACGAAAAATAAAAAAATAGAATTTTCATCAAAAAATGGTGCCGCTTGTTACATTAATTCTTAAAAAGTGTATATTAATTTTGGAATACAAAACATAAATAAAAATATTAATTTTTGACGCATCCTGGTCACTGGGCCCTACTTTGCGGGTAGGGGACTTTTTGACATTGTTGTACGTTTCTTTGTCATTTTTTTATTTCATTTTTTGCAGGCATGCCCACAAAAATGTATGGATGATGTCTGCAAAATTTCATAATTTTTTGATGTCGTTTTTATTTTATTTTATTTTTTAAAGATGCAAAATAAAGAAACTCATAAAAAAATAGAATCTTCATCAAAAAATGGTGCCACTTGTTGTATTAATTCCTAAAATTCGTATATTATATTTAGAATGAAAAATATAAATAAAAATGAAAATTTTTTACCCATCCCGGCCCCTACGCACCCCACTACACACGCCGGAGGCTTTTTCATAGTGTTTTACTTTTTTTTTGAGATTTTTGAGGCCTTTTTTTGCAAGCATGCCCAAAAAAACGTAAGGATCATGTCTGCAAAATGTCATAATTTTTTGACGTTATTTTTATTTTATTTTAGTTTTGAAAGACAAAAAATAAAAAAATCATAAAAAATAGAATCTTCATCAAAAAATTGTTCCACTTGTTACATTAATTCCTAAAAATCGTATATTAATTTTAAAATGTAAAATATAAATAAAAATATAAATTTTTTAGCCATCCCGGCCCTTAGGCACCCAGCTACCCGGGCCGGGGGCTTATTGACAGTTTTCTTCTTTTTTGTCTTTTTTGAGGCTATTTTTCGCAAGTATGCCTAGAAAAATGTAAGAATCATGTATGCAAGATTTCATAATTTTGTGACTTCATTTTTATTTTACTTTATTTTTCAAATATAAAAAATAAAGAAAATCGTAAAAAATATAATATTAAAAAAATTTTTGCTGCTTATTGTATTAATTCCTTAAAATCGTATATCAATTTTAGAATACAAAACATAAATAAAAAATTTAAATTTTTGACTCATCTCGACCCTAGGCACCCATTACGCCGGCTGGGGACTTTTTTACAGCGTTTTACTTTTTTTTCTTAATTTTTGAGGCCATATTTTCTAGGCGTGCCTAGAACGATGTAAGGATGGTGTCTACAAAATTTCATATTTTTTTCACATCATTTTTATTTTATTTCATTTTTCGAAGACGAAAAAAAATCATAACAAATAGAATCTTCATCAAAAAATGGTGTTGCTAGTTGCATTAACACCTAAAAATCATATATTCATTTTAGAATGTAAAACATAATAAAAGTGTTTATTTTTGATCCATCTCGGCCCTGGGCGCCCCACTACGCGGTTAGGGGGCTTTTTGACAGCGTTTTATTTTATTTTTTTATCATTTTTGAGGCCATTGTTTGCAGGTATGCCAAAAAAAATGTAAGGATCATGTCTACAGAATCGTTTTTATTTTATTTTATTTTTCAAAGATGAAAAACAAAAAGAACATAAAAAATAGAATCTTTATCATAAAATGATGCCACTTGTTGCATTAATTCCTAAAAATCGTATATTAATTTTGGAATGAAAAATATAATTATAAATATAAATTTTTAACCCATCGCGGCCCTTGGGTGCCTCACTACACCGGCCGGGGGCATATTTACAGCGTTTTACTTCTTTTGTCATTTTCTAAGGCCATTTTTTGCAGGCATGCCAGAAAAATGTAAGGATCTTGTGTGTAAAATTTCATAATTTTTTTACGTCATTTTTACTTTATTTTATTTTAAAGAGATGAAAAATGAATAAAATCATAAAAAATAGAATACTCATCAAGAAATGGTGCTGCTAGTTGTATTAATTCCTGAAAATTGAATATTAATTTTAGAATGTAAAACGTAAATAAAAATGTAAATTTTTTATCTATCCCATCCCATGAGCGCCCCACTACACAGGCCGGGGACTTTTTGACAGCGTTTTACTTTTTTTTTGTCTTTTTTAGGCCATTTATTGCAGGTATGCCCAGAAAAATGTAAGGATCATGCCTACAAAATTTCACAATTTTGTGACGTTATTTTTATTTTATTTTATTTTGTAATTATGAAAAATAAAGAAAATCATATAAAATAGAATATTCATGAAAAAATGGTACCGCTTGTTGCATTAATTCTTAAAAATCTTATATTAATTTTAGAACACCAAACATAAAAAAATTTAAAATTTTGACCCATCTCGGCCCCTGGATGTCCCACTATGCGGACGGGGGCTTTTTGACAGTACTTTTTTTGTCCCTTTTTAGGCCATTTTTTCCAAGCATGCCCACAAAAATGTAAGGGTGGTGTCTACAAAAATTTTTAATTTTTTGACGTTGTTTTTTATTTTATTTTATTTTTAAAATACGAAAAATAAAAAAAATCATAAAAAATGGAGTCTTCATCAAAAAATGATGCCGCTTATTCTATTAACTCCTAAAAATTGTACATTAATTTTGAATGCAAAACATATATAAAATTGTAAATTTTTGACACATTTCGGCCCTTGGGCACCCCACTACGCGGGTCGGGGCTTTTTGACAGTATTTTACTTTTTTGTCATTTTTAGGCCTTTTTTTTTTGTAAGCATGCATAGATTAATGTAAGAATCATATCTACAAAATTTCATAATTTTGTGACGTCGTTTTTATTTTCTATTATTTTTCAAAAATGAAAAATAAAGAAAATCATTAAAAATATAATATTTCGTAAAAAAAAATGGAGCTACTATTGCATTAATTCTTAAAAATCATGTATTAATTTTAGAATGCAAAACATAACTAAAAAATTTAAATTATTAACCCATCCTAGCCCCTAGGCGCCCCAGTACGCGGGTCGAGGGCTTTTTGAGAGCGTTTTATTTTTTTTTGTCATTTTTATGTCATTTTTGCAATACATGCCCAGAAAAAGTAAGGATCGTGTCTGCAAAATTTCAAATTTTTTTGTCGTCGTTTTTATTTTATTTTATTTTTTTAAATACAAAAAATAAAGAAAATCATAAAATATAGAATATTCATCGAAAAATGGTGCTGCTTGGTGCATTACTTCCTAAAAAAATCGTATATTAATTTTAGAATGCAAAACATAAATAAAAAATTTAAATTTTGAACACATCCCGGCCCCTTTGTGCTCGACTATGCGGGCCGGGGGATTTTTGACAGCGTTTTACTTTTTTTCTCATTTCATGAAGCCATTTTTGCCAGACATGCCCAGAAAAATGTAAGGATGGTGTCTACAAAATATAATAATTTGTTGACGTCATTTTTATTTTATTATATTTTTTAAAGATGAAAAATAAAGAAAATCATAACAAATAGAATATTCATCAAAAAATTGTAGCACTTGTTGCATTAATTCCTAAAACTTATATATTAATTTTAGAATGCAAAACATAAATGAAACATTTAAAATTTTGACCTATCCCGGCCCATGGGTGCCCCATTACGCGGGCGGGAGGCTTTTTGACAGCGTTTTACTTTTTTTCTCATTTTTTGAGGCCATTTTGTCCAGACATGCCCATAAAAATGTAAGGATCATGTCTGTAATATTTTATAATTCTTTGACATCATTTTTATTTTATTTTATTTTTTAAAGATGAAAAATAAAGAAAATCTTAAAAAATAGAATAATGATCCAGAAATGGTGCCATTTGTTGCATTAATTCCTAAAAATCGTATATTAATTTTAGGATGCAAAACATAAATAAAAATGTAAATTGTTTATCTGTCCCGGTCCATGGGCGCCCCATTAAGCGGGCTGGGGGCTTTTTGAGAGCGTTTTACATTTTTTTGTCATTTTTTGAGACCATTTTTTGCAGGCATGCCTAGAAAAATATGAGGATCGTGTCTGCAAAATTTTATAATTTTGTGATGTCATTTTTCTTTTATTTCTAAAAATCATCTATTAATTTTAGAATGCAAAACATATATAAAAATTTTAAATTTTTGAGCCATCTCGGCCTCTGGGCACCACACTACGTGAGGCCGGAGCTTTTTGATAGCGTTTTATTTTTTCTTGTCATTTTTTTAGGGCTATTTTCCCAAGCATGCCTAGAAAAATGTAAGGGTGGTGTCTACAAAATTTTATAATTTTTTGACGTCATTTTTATTTTATTTTATTTTTCAAAAATGAAAAAATAAATAAAATCATAAAAAATAGTATTTTCATCAAAAATGGTGTCAATTATTGCATTAATTCCTAAAAATTGTATATTAATTTTAGAATGCAAAACATAAATAAAAATGCAACCTTTTGACACATCCCTGCCCCTGAGCGCCACACTACCCGAGTCGAAGGCTTTTTGACTGCGTTTTATTTTTTTGTTTTCATTTTTTAGGGAATTTTTGCAGGCATGCCCAAAAAAATATAAGGATCGTATTCGCAAAATTTCATAATCTTATGATATCATTTTTATTTTATTTTATTTTTCAAAGATGACAAATAAAGAAAATCATAAAAAATAGAATATTCATAAAAAAGGGTGCTGCTTGTTGTATTAATTTTCAAAAATCGTATATTAATTTTAGAATACAAAACATAAACATAAATATAAATTGTTGATCCATCGCAACCCCAGGGCGCCCCATTACGCGAGCCGGGGGCTTTTTAATAGCGTTTTACTTTTTTTGTCATTTTTTCCTCTCATTTTTTGTAAGCATGTGCCGAAAAATGTAAGGATCGTTTCTACAAAATTTCATAATTTTGTGACGTCATTTTTATTTTATTTTATTTTTCAAAGACGAAAAATATAGAAAATCATAAAAAAGAGAATATTCATCAAAAAATGGTGCCGCTTGTTATATTAATTCCTAAAAAATTGTATATTAATTTTTCTAGGCATTAATACAAATGTAAATTTTTTATTTATCCTGGCCCTAGGGCGCCCCCTGCGCGGGCCGAGGGCTTTTTGACAGCGTTTTACTCTTTTTTTGTCATTTTTGAGGCTATTTTTTGCAAACATTCCTAAAAATAATGTAGGGATCGTGTCTGCAAAATTTCATAATTTTTTGACATCTTTTTTATTTTATTTTATTTTTCAAAGATGAAAAATTAAGAAAATCCTAAAAAAATAAAATAATCATCAAGAAATGGTGCTGCTTGATGCATTAATTTCTAAAAATCGTATCTTAATTTTAGGATGCAAAACATAAATAAAAATATAAATTTTTGATCTATCCCGGCCCCTGAGTGCCCCATTACGTGGGGTAGGCACTTCTTGACAATATTTTACTTTCATTTGTCATTTTTTGAGGCCATTTTTCACAGGCATGCCTAGAAAAATGTATAGATCATGTATGCAAAATTTCATAATTTTGTGACTTCATTTTTATTTTATTTTATTTTTCAAAGATGAAAAATAAAAAAAATCATAAATAATAGAATATTCATTAAAAAATGGTGCCGCTTATTGCATTAATTCCTAAATATCGTATATTAATTTTAGAATGCAAAATATAAATAAAAAATTAAATTTTTGACCCATCCCTGCCCCTGGGCGCCCCCCTACGCGGGCTAGGGGCTTTTTGACAGTGTTTTACTTTTTTTGGTCATTTTTTGAGGCCATGTTTTGTAGGCATTCCTAAACAAATGTGATGATTGTGTCGGGAAAATTTCATAAATTTTTGACATCGTTTTTATTTTATTTTATTTTTCAATGACAAAATATAAGGAAAATCATAAAAATAGAATAATAATCAAGAAATTGTGCCACTTGTTGCATTAATTCCTAAAAATCTTATATTAATTTTAGAATGCAAAGCATAAATAAAAAATTTAAATTTTTGACCCATCCCGGCCCCTGGGCGCCCCACTATGCGGGTCGGGGGCTTTTTGACAGTGTTTTGCAATTTTTTTGTCATTTTTTGAATCCATTTTGTCTAGGCATGCCCGCACAAATGTAAGCATGGTGTATACAAAAGTTTATAATTTTTTGACGTCATTTTTATTTTATTTTATTTTTCAAAGACGAAAAATAAAGAAAATCATAAAAAATAGAATCGTCATAAAAAAATGGTTTCTCTTGTTGCATTAATTCCTAAAAACCGTATATTAATTTTAGAATGCAAAACATAAATAAAAACATGTCCTTTTCACTGTTAAGGAAAATGATAGTGATGAAAAACTTGTTGTCTCCAACAACATTGTAGAAGTCTTTCAATTATGGGTGGCAATTTGTGTTGACGGGTCGTATTCATGTCGTGTTGAACCTCTCAGTTGACACGAATAGGTCTGACACGAACACGAATCATTTATTAATCGTGTCCAAATACAAAACCCAATCACGTCCTGTATATTAGCGGGTTGACACGACACGACTAACTGTCACGCCCCCCAGACGGGGTGGGTGACGTGGAACTCGATTTGGGATTAATAAAGCAGATTTCCAACCGGGTCCCACACTTAACTGCATAAAAATATAAATAAACGACATAATCCAGGAGCCTCTGACACACATGGCTCCACCCCACAGGACATACAGTATCATACATACATGCACATGTAAATAATCAATTACAATAGACATCATCCACAGTCTAGTAAATCCAATATTAAATAGGTTTACATAATTTCTCAAATTCCTTACATTTGTTCAAGAGGATAAACTCAATCCTCACTTGATCCAACAGTAGCAACTCCAGCTACCCTGCACCGCTCCTCGAGTCTCCTGAGAGGGGTTTAACATTTAAAACATAAAACGTGAGCGAAAGGCCCAGTAGGATATAATTAGAAATATTTAGAATAAATGAGCGCATGAATAAATAATTGAATACATAAATAAAATAAGACATTCAGTCCCGACAGAACAGCCGGAACCTCACATCCTTTTTCTCAAAGGAAATATAACTGAAAATAACCATGTTACAGGCTTCAGCAAGTAATTAGTACAAATTACTTACCTAACCAAGTGCCTCGCCTACCCGGACCGGTTTCGGGTTCTACCCCCGAGGATGCACTCTCCGCATCCTATCTAGGCCTACAGCAATAGACTCTATTACCAGTTCACAAGACCTCTTATCTTAAGAAATCATCCATTTAACATTATGAAATC